>NC_091777.1:41287500-41420000 GCF_029378745.1 Bos indicus
GGCGCAGCCAGGGCTGAGGCAGGACCCTGCCTGGACAGCTCCTCCTCCCGGGAGACCCTCGCAGTGCTGAAGCCGCTCAGCCCCTACTCTCCTTCCCCTAACTGCCCTGAGGTCTACAGCCACAGTGAAGAATCGCATCCTTACACCTTTCGTTGTCTCTCATTTCGTCTGAACGATGTCTGCCCTGCCGGCTCCATGAGACTCACCCTTCACTTGGAGGACCCAGGGGCCCTGGACTGATATATCTTCTGGCGGGGAGGTGCTTCCTTCTTCCCCATGCAAGCCCCCTCTCCTGTCCTCCCTGCAGTGGGGCAGGGAGTAGGGGTGCCAGGGCTGGCTCCTATGAAGGCTATGCTTGTGTAGTCCTTGGGAGGGAGGCCTGGGTCTGCCCCGCAACATGTGTGTTCAGTGGGGAGCTGAAAGGTCTACAAGGTGGGTCTGCTCCTGCCGCCCTCGCCCTCTCCTGTGACTCCCTGGTCTGAGGGCTCTGCACTGAGTCAGAAGGACAGGCAGTTCTTCCAGGCTGTGTGACAGCTCAGTTGTCACAGACCCCTCAGTTGTAAGTGACATAAATCCAAGTAAAGCAGAATGAAGCGAAAAAGGAATGTTTGAGTCCTGGCACGGGAGAGCCAAGGTATGACTTAACTTCAGACACGGCTGGATCGAAGTTGCCGACAGGATTCCTTCTCGTCCACCTTTCAGCTCTGCTTGCCTCAAGGCTGGCTTTCTCCTCGGGCAGCAGAGACAATGGCATGCAATACATCCTCCAGCTCCATGGTCTCAGCAGAAAAGCTGCTTCCCACTTGTGCCAAGAGCAAGCCTGGCATCTCACTGGCCAGGCTCAGGATGCATGCCTGTTGCTGAGCCAATCACTGTGCGCAGGGTGATGGCCTAGGTTGGTTGGTCAGGTCTGGGCCCCATGCCCCTGTCCTGGTACCTGGTAGACAGAGCACTGGGGAGAGGGTTCAGGCTTGTCCAGACCATAGGACTGAGGTTGTGGGAACAACAGTCTCCTTAATGGGAGAACTGGGATCTGTAACCAGAGCTAGAAACAGATATCAGCCACTGACCTTGGATAAGCCCCCTCACCTTTTCCTGCCTCAGGGATGAGTGAAAGAATTCGATCTGCAAGAGCACCTCAAGGACGCTATTGTCAACAGCTGTTGGCCCCTTGGGATCTCTAGACCCGACACTGCTGTCTGAGTATCAATCCCCTCTCCTCTACGCCCGTGGCATTCCACCCCCTGACTACTCCCCAGCAAGGTCCAAAGCCTGCCGTTCCCACGTCCACACTGCTCGCAAAGCTCCCAGGCCCTGTCTGCTCAGGACTTCCCCAGATTTCCACTGAATGACAGGAAAGGTACTACCCCTGCTGGGTCCCAGAAGTATGGAGGCCTCGGTGGGGGTCCGTGTGGGAAGAGGAATGGCTCCTTTTCTGCAAAACCCAGACCAGCTGCAAGGTGCTCCCACTCACAGCCACTCACACACCTGCTCGGCCCCCCACTGCCTCTCAGGAAAAGTGAAATGATTTGAGGGTTTGGAAGCTGCACGGGTGTAAAGGTCATTTCCCCTCACCTCATTTAAAGTGAGAACGCTGAGGCCCAGAGAGGTTAAGGAATTCAGTCAGGGACACCGAGCAGGCTGGTGCAGAGGTGGGACTGGAGCCCTGGTTTACCTCTTCAGGAATCTCTGAAAGACCCCCAAGGCTGGTTGCTTTGCCCCAAACACTTTCTTCTTCTCCCCATCCCACCCTTATGGTGGAAACTTGACCTGTCTCATCTCCCATTGCACACCCATGGGTTCACCCCCCCGTCTGCACTCTTGCTCCCTGCTGGAGACGCCCTTAAGATGGGGTGGGACAGAGCAGCCCCCAAAGTCTCCTGTCCACACCAGCCTGTCCTTGTAGCCAAGCATGGTCAGGGACCCCAGTCCTGAATGGACTGTCCTGGCCCCAGGGGAAGGAGGGTGGGAGGCAAGGCTTCCCCCTCAGGTGAGCTGGAGCCATCTCACTCCCAGCCGCCCTTCTTTTGGAAGAACTGAAATGAGTAGCAACAACCGCAACTTAAGTATCCAAGGAATTCTATGCTCCATAAATTGTCTGCCTTCTGAGAGGAATGAAGCCTTGTTCTGCAAATAAGGCGTTAGGATAGGTTTCAAGAGAATGGGACAGGGAGGGCCTTCTAATTTTTAACTAGTGTTAAGCAGGCCCCTGCCTTCATAGGTCACCATGGCAATGGGAGGATGTGAAGCAAGGTGTCCCTGGAGCATGGTTTTCTGAGTCCTTGTGCTCATTACCAGGCCTCCCCCTACAGAGAGGGCCCCGCCACCTCTTCTGGCTCTGCTGGATTCTCTTTCATCATTCTTCCATTGATGAGCCCAGACTCAGAGTCTGGTGCCGTGCCGCCGCCCGAGGACTGGGTGCGATCTTAGGAACTCCCTGTTATCAGTCAGGCTTTTCTACAGAAGCATGTTCTCCCTTCCTCCACCTTTTTGTCCTCTTCAGGCCTCAATGGATGGGGTGATGTCCATCCACTTTGAGGAGGGCCATCTGTTTTACTCAGTCTACCCATTCAAATGCTAATCTCTTCCAGAAACAGCCTCCCAGATACACCCAGAAATAATGTTTAACTAGATATCTGGGCATCTTGTGTCCCAGGCTCGTTGACAAAGAAAACTATCCATCACATTCCTGTTTATAGGTTAGGAAGCTGAAACTCCAAGAGCAATTGTCTGAGGTTTCCCAGGCAGTAAGTGGCAGAGTGGGTCTCTGGTCCCCAAACACCCAGCTCCCAGGCTCCTGCCCTTAAGCACTTTGCCCCATGGTTAGAATATTCACCTTTGACAGAGTGGGAGTCTAGTGTCCCCCACCAACCCAATGCTTTTAGCATGCCCAGGACAAACATGGGGTCCCTTACCCTCTTTCTTGTGTGCCCCTTTGGAATGATGATTTTTAACCCGGCGTGAATCCAGGGAGCTGGCCACTATGTCAGATGTAACCGTCAGATGCTTTTCTTTTTTCAAGAGAGACATCTAACTCGGAGCACCTGCAGACAGATCCAGGACATGTTGTCCAAGGTCTGGACTTCATGCTGATGGCATCTGAAAGACAGAGCTGCTTCCTTTACTCTCTCCTTCCTCTGCTGAATGTGGACTTTTTCCAACATCCCCAGAATGGTTCTGCATCCACTGGCTGATACTGTCAGTTATTACTACACTGGCCAGGGAGTCACATAACTCCCGCACCTTCCTCCTTCTTCTGCCCTCTCTCCCCTTTCCCTTCTTCTCATCATACTCCTTCTTTTCTCTAGTATTATCCTTATAACTGCAAAACTCAAATATTATTTTGTGTCATGAATTCAATTGCTATGCATCCATCTGTCCATCCATCCATTCATCCTTCCTTTCAATTTTTTTCTCCTAATGGGTATTTACTTCCCTCACTGTCCCTATGAGAGCAAAGATCACTTGATTCCTAGTTGCCTGTATTTAGTGCCCCTGTCCCCAGCCCATCTTTAGAGTTCACTTGTGTGTACCATTTCTTTGGCAAGTGAACATATCCAGCAGGTCAGGAATGGCCCCTCTGTGATTTGTCTTTCTCATATGTAGTGAGGACAGAGTGCTTCCTCTCCCCCACCACCATGGGTGTCTCTGGGCTGTCACTCTCTGAACACACGTGGCATTTGATCTTGAGCAAATTTACAAGTCCCGGAAAGAATTGGTTTGTCTGAGGAGAAGAACCAAAGACAGAGAATTTGAGTCTCATTGTGGTGTCCAAATGCAGATTTTGCACTGAAATACAAATCCTTCATTTCAAAAAGTCGACTGAAATGGTACTTAAAAAAAGAATTGCAGCTGGTTTTGAACAGGACACTGGAAACAAAAAAGTCCTATCCGAGAATATTATTTGGCCCTGTGCCCACAGCTCCTTCTGAGGGTGAATCGGCCACATTATCATTCCCCTCCAGTTCCGGTCGCTTAGTTAGCATGCTTGGATATAGATGGTCAGACAGATGGACAAACTGACACATGGCCTCTTCACCTAAGCAGATTTTTCCAGGCTGTGGCCACATCACTGTGGAGCCAGCAGCTCGTCCCCAGACCCACTCACAATTCCTGGTCCTCAGCCCAGTCAGCCTGACCTCGGGCCATGGCCCATTTCTGGACATCCTAGTGGCCAAGCCATGGCCAGAAATAGGTGTCCCCTCCCCACCTCACACTCTGCCTCTGCCGAGCCCACTGGACCCAACAAAGGCTCTCTCCATATCTCGGAGACCACTCTCAACACGACCCCTATTCCAGTGCCTTCTAACTCCTGAGTATCGGCCTTCTGCGTGTGTCTCCGTGGTCTTCTGAGGTTCCCCAGCACCTGGACCTGCCCCACGAGGGTGCAGGGGGGAGAGACAGCGAGGTTACTGCCCATACTTGTGTGCTTATTTACTGCATCGCACCCATCTGGCTCCAAAAGTGTTTAATTCGGATAAAAAAATACATATGGCACAACATTATTAAGATCAAGGCAAAGGGAAATAAGGAGTGAACAGTAAGCTGAGGCCAGGGATCTCATCAAAGTGGAAACGTGTACTTTACAAAGTTAGTGGCTCCCTTTAGTAAACTCAAATACAAATGCCCGAATATTCGGTAAAAGAAGAAGAATTAACTCACTACAAACACACTGCTTTACTTTGAAAAGGATTTTGCCAAAGGTATTTTTTAAAAGGAGTTCTCCTCAAGTGCATGACATTTGGTTTATAACTACTTCACTCACGTAGAACCTGTAAGAAGCAGCCCCAAGGTAAAGAGTGGACCACGGGTGCCCATGCTCTGATTTCCTAGAGTCTGGCCCTGGTCGCCACCTGGGGAGTAATTGCTTTTCTTCCCCTGGCTTTCCTGAGCAAGTCAGGGAGTGGATATTACTGAGCTTTTCCAGGTGTCCTGGCTCAAGGGAGGTGCCCTGGGAGGAGGGGGCAAATGTTGGAGTGTGGCCCCTCACAGAAGAGTGACTGGTGAAGTGGCTCATTGAGAAGGAGTCCAAGGTAGTGTGGGCTTCCCTCCAAGAGATGGGATTGCACCTATGTTATCAATTCTTTAACCGCCTTTCCATCTCTCAGACTTCTCTTTTATTTAAAATAATCCACTTGTAAGGTCTCTTTATATATTAGAGCATGAACCCAATCTCTGATATTTGTCATATTTTGTAAATATTCTCCTATTCTGCAATTTTAATTTAGCTAATACACTTTAATTTTATGTCAGGTGCTATTCTAGGCTCTGGGATGAAATGATAAGCCAACAGTAATGTAATTCCTGTGCTCCAGTCAGGAGGGAAGAGAAAATATTAGTCAATCACAGAAATAAAGCACAATCACCACTACCTTAATTATCCTGAAGGAGGGCATACAGAACCTCTAGAGACCGAGTGAGGGGGTGTCTCCGAGGAGCTGAAGGGCTCTGCAGGTGACAGTGAGCAAGGTCCTTGCAGGAGAGTGGGCATAGGGTAGGAGGGTGGCAGAAGGTGGCTGAAATGAAGGGATGAGGTGTTAGGGCCAAGTGCTGTAGAGACGAATACCTGGTTTTCATAAAAAGACCTTTGAAAAGTGTTCAGTGGGCAGCCACATGATCTGTCTTAGGTTTGAAGAGATATCTAGCTCAGCAGAAGTGGAGAGAGTGAAACAGAGAGGACCAGGGGGCACTGGGGAGGGGGACGGAGGCCAAGGTTGGGGAGGGAAGTGTTTATCTGGGGAGGCAGCAGGGTTGGCTGAGTAGCAGGTGCAGAGCTTTGAAGGGGGAGCCGAGCAGAGGGCGTGGTCAAGGGTGTAGGGCAGCCACACCTTTGGGGGCGTGGCTGACCATAGAGGGTGTGGTTTAGTGGAAGGGCGTGGCCAAACGTAGAGGACTTGACTGAGCATGGAGGCCACAGTCGAGTGTGGAGGACGTGGGTACGCATTGAGGGTACAGATTTTGCACGGGTAGCCTCAGTACAGGAGGGACCACTTGGAGCCCTGCAGTCTTCAGAGAGCACGTTGTCCATGGCCAGCACCTGCTTGGATCAAGAGGAATGTCACCAATCCCTGAGTCTGCAGTGGTGACCTCCTTCTGGGGCCTACCTGACCTTGCATTCAGGAGGCCCTCACAAAAACCACGTGTGGAAGTGTGGAATCTGTTGTCCTGTAACCCTGGGCCCCCCAACGGCAGCCTCTGAGAGGACCAGCTAAAAAGATGATGTCCCCAGCAGGCCACACATCTAGCCTGTTCCCCCACATTCTTTATGACCAGAAGTCTACCTGGAGACAGAAGAGGAAATAAAAGTGGGGTTTTGTTTTTCAGGCAGTTTCCCCGTGAGCACCTCTGCTGGTGATTACAGCAACAGGATCTTGGCTCGGCCAGGGCACGCTGGCTCGATCCCCATCAAAAGCGCATGTGTGCTCCAAATGGAAAGAGGTGCGTTTCTGATTTCCGACAGCAACGTTGTTTAATTGATGTCTTCTTACGCCCTCCCACTTCTTGCCGCTCTTTCTCTTCCCGCCCCTTTGCCTCTCCTCTTCCTTTCTATGTCAGGGTTATTTGAAAAATGTCCCAGAATATGGCAAAAGACATCGAACTAGGGGAGAGAGAATTAAGCCAAATCAGTTCCAGCAAAATAAGAGGAATTAGGCTCAGTTTAAGCAGGTAACAGAAGAGAATCAAGCCAGTCTTTCTCCTTTCCCAGCAAAGAACCCGCAGCAGTTCTTTTTTTGCCAAAAGGAAAGGCAACATGGCTGCCTTAGTTCCGGCCAGCCCTCCTCCTCTGTCCCCATGCTCTCCTGGACTGGGATTATAGGTTGGCAAGTCGCTGACCGTGGTTGAATTTTATCATTATTAAGGTTCAGTGCGAACCTCCTCCCCTTATTTCCTTCCCATTTAAAGTTTCAGGGATAATAAATTCTTTTGATTTAGCAATTATTGGAGTACAGAATTAGTCAAACGCTGGCTTTCAGAACAAAGTAGCATGGGGACCGGGTGGGCTTTTGCCGAGATACCGCAAATACTCACAGGCTTGCTGCTGAAAGATCTAGGGGAAACGGTGCTTTGTTAAGTCTGGAATTGGATGGGTTTTAATTTAAGAGCATAGCTCCAACCCTCACCTCTCTGAGCAGAAAAATAGTTATGTTTGTGGGTGACACATTCCTAAAGTAAATTGTGCTAAACCACTGTGCTGAAATACATTATATTGACTTGTCTGGGGCTGTGCTTTTCCGCGTACAACACTGAGTTGGCTAGTAATAAAAATAAATAAGAATTATATATCATTTCATTCATTTTTTTGTATTACACTTGCAAAATGCATACGGATATAACACAATGTGTTGCAATATAGTTTTAGAAAATACAATGATAAAATTAATCCTTGATACAGAATGATGTATGCGGGTGGATTAAAGCTGAAATCAGAGGAGCGGTGGGTGCTCTGAAGGTGTCTCTGGGCCAGGTGCTGGACTGAAGTTCAGATTCTTTCTCTGTGGGGTTGTGGAGGCCAGAACAGGCCTGTGGTGCCACTGACTGGGAGAAGGCTCTCTCCTACCCCAGGGCTGCCGGAGGAGCTGGCCCCACCTGTGGGTGAGGTGGTGGTGGGTGCTTGCCCTCCCTTGGACCCCACTGCAGGGAGATGACCGACTGGAGTGTCCCTGCCCACTAGGCACTGCGGGAGCCAGGGCGAGCCAAGCAGGACATGTGTTCGCTGTTGCCTTCTTCATTTATGTCACAGCACAAGCTAGAATGGCTCTAGTGAAATGCAGACAAAGGGACCTGGCCCTGGGCTCCTTCAGTTCAGTTCCGTTCAGTCGCTCAGTCGTGTCCGACTCTTTGTGATCCCATGGACTGCAGCACCCCAGGCCTCCCTGTCCATCACCAACTCCAAGAGTTTACTCAAACTCATGCTTATGGAGTCGGTGATGCTATCTCATCCTCTGTCGTCCCCTTTTCCTCCTGCTTTCAATCTTTCATCATCAGGGTCTTTTCAAATAAGTCAGTTCTTCGCATCAGGTGGCCAAAGTATTGGAGTTTCAGCTTCAACATCAGTCCTTCCAATGAACACTCAGGACTGATCTCCTTTAGGATGGACTGGTTGGATCTCCTTGCAGTCCAAGGGACTTTCCAACACCACAGTTCGAAAGCATCAATTCTTCAGCGCTCAGCTTTCTTTATAGTCTAACTCCCACATTCACACATGACCACTAGGATCTACTGCGATCCTTAGGTTTTTCCTAAAGTCCTTACCACGAACACGCTGGCCACTCACCTGCCAGTCTCTGGGCTGCTGGAGTGGGGAGCACCCAACTGCCCCTGGGAGAGACAAGCAGGAGGACTTCTCAGGAAATCCTGGTCTCCTAGTCTAGGTGGGCAGGGGGTGCAGGGGGAATCCCCCCGGGTCAGCCCTGTGAAGTGTGTCTTTGGCGGGACCTTTCCTAGTGCCAGTCACCCCCAAAGCATGTGCACACAGGCCAGTGCTCACACCACATGGACAAAGGCACAAAGGAAGACACACATGGGGGTTCGCATACGTGTGGATGTACACCCTCACACATAGAGGCACACACACGGATGCGCACGCGTGTGTGCGCAGTCACAGAGATACATCCCCACACAGGAGACTCATCCCATCCCAGGGCTCCTCCCAGCTGGGACATCTCCACTTCCCAGTTACAGCAACAAGCATCCCAGCACAGCCCCCCAACCCCCATGGCCTGGATCCCGCCCCAGCCCCTGTGTGTCCCCAGCTCCAACTGCCCTGGCCCTCATGCATTCTCTCCAGAGCGAACCCCTTTGTGGACTCCCATTGCCTTCACTCTAGCTCCTCAGCTCCTGTGAAGCCTGCAGTAAGCTCTGGCCTCCTGCACCCCATTTCCTACACCCTCCTTGCACCTTGCTCGGTGGCCCAGCTGGTCGGGGGCCTCTGTCTGGAACCCTGTCCCCTCCTCCTTAGTGATGCCCGTGCCCCACTTAGAACTCTGTGGGTGCTGCTCTAACCCTTCACCTACCTCCACAACTGCCCCATCAACAGTGGCTGTCTTCCTTCAGCCCAGGTGACTATTTGGTTATGTCTGACCCCCTCCAGCTATCAGCTCTGGGAAGGCAAGAGTGGATTGGCTTCTCTCTCTCTCCATATCCCCACCATAGCTGCTGTTCAGTAATTGCTGCTGAACAAACAGACGAGTCAAGTGGGTCCATGTACACAGGACTGAAGCCGTGCGCAGCGCCCGGCTGCCCCCACACATCCTCACGTTTCACAGTGGGGGTCCCTGAGTCCCTGGTAGGGCACGTGCTCCTGCCAGCAGCCTCGGACAAGAGTCTCGGTGTCCAGACTCCTGGCTGGCGTCTGACCCCCAACTGCCTGAGAAGCCTCCCTTCCCCACTCCCTAGCAGAGCTTGCTCGCAACCGCCAAAGGTCTTCCTAAAGACTCAAAGAAGATACCTCCCCCCACCATGTGGCCATGTCAGTTACCGGGCTCTGGTGCCGCTGAAGGTAAGAAGCCTTGGGAGGAGTTGGGGCTGCCTGGTCCCTGACAGGGAAACGGGAAGCAGAATGTGTGGCGCAAACAGCCTTCACCTTGCGACCCTCCCCACATGCTCACCTCTCAGGGTTCAGGGGCACAGACTGAGCTGAGATGGACGTGGAGTGGATGGAGTCTGGATCTTGGGGGCCCTGGGAGCCCTGGGGCAGGGACAGTGGACAGAGAGGGTGGGTGGGCAAGGGTGGAGGCCCTTTCTGCAGCTCTCCCACAGTATGCCCTGCAGAGATAGAGCCTGGCTGGGATGGGGGAGGGTGGAAGGCAGGGGAGAACGCAGTATCTCAGCCGGTGGGGGCCCCAGGAGGCAGGGGGTCAAGGAGGCCCTGTGCTTTCACTCTGCCCATCAGCAGATTGGCCCCTGGGCACCTCTGCGCTGTCCAGGATGGCCGCCTGCGCTGCAGGTGGAGCAGAGGTAGAGAAGGAAGCGTCACGCGTGTTGGCTGGAGGGACTGAGCAGGCTCAGGTGGCCTGCCTCCTTCCCCGGCATCCTGGCCAGGCAGCAGCTTCTGGTGACGTTGGTGGCCTCAGGATGGGGACAGGGCCTGGAGGCCTCCGTACCCTCCTCTGCCTGGAGACCTGCGCCCAAGAACACTCCAAGCTTCCTGGGCCCCTTTTCCAGCAGCCTTCCCCAGACTGGATCCTGCCGGTCACACCTGCAGTTCTCTGAGGCCAGCCTTCAGAGGACCAGAATCCCTGGTTTGGCAATTGTGTGTGTGTGTTAACTAGAAATTGAAGTGTAGTTAATTTACAATGTCATGTTAGTTTCAGGTGTACAGCAAAGTGCCTCAGTTATGCATATATATGCATATTCTTCTTCATATTCTTTTCCATTATGATTTATTGCAGGATATTGAACATGGTTCCCTGTGCTCTACAGTAGGACCTTGATGTTTATCCATTCTATAAATACCAATTGCATTTACTAATCCCAAATCCTCAATCCTTCCCTCCCTCTTGGCAACCGTAAGTCTGATCTCTATGTCTGTGAGTTTGTTTCTGTTCATAGATAGGCTCATATTTCAGATTCTGCATGTAAGTAGGACCATGTAATATTTAGCTTTCTCTGTCTGACTGGCAGAGATACGATAATCTCTAGGTCCATCCATGTTTCTGCAAATGACATTACTTCATACTTTTTCATTCTTTTTATGGCTGAGTAGTATTCGTGTGTGTATATATATATATGTGTGTGTGTGTGTGTGTGTGTGTGTGTGTATAAACATATATGTGTGTGTCTAGTGTATATATATATGTATATATAAATACCACATCTTCTTTATCTATTCATCTGTTGATGGACGTTTAGAATTTAGGTTGCTTCCATGTCTTAGCTATTGTAAACAGAGCTGTTATGAACATATAAATGCATGAATCTTGTCGAATTACAGTTTTTTCCAGATATGTGCCAAGAAGGGGATTGCTGAATCATATGGCAACTCTATTTTTAGTTTTTTGAGGAATCTCCATACTGTTTCCCATAATGGTTACACCAATTTACATTCCTACCAACATTATAGGAGGGTTTCCTTTTCTCCACACCTTCTCCAACATTGGTTATTTGTAGACTTTTCAGTTGATGCCCATTCTGACTGGTATGAGGTGGTACTCCATTGTAGTTTGACTTGCATTTCTCTAATAATCAGCAGTGATGAGCATCTTTTCACATGCCTATTGGCCATCTGTGTGTCTTATCTGGAGAAACAGGTCTTCTGCTCATTGATGGCTATTTGGTTTTTCATTATTGAGTTGCATGAGCTGTTTGCATATTTCAGAAATTAAGGCCTTGTTGCTTGCATCATTTGCAGAGATTTTCTACCATTCTCTATGTTGTCTTTTCATTTTGTGTGTGGTTTCTTTTGCTGTGCAAAAGCTTATAAGTTTGATTAGGTACTGTTTTTTAACTTTTGCTTTTATTTCTATTGCCTTGGGAGACTATATATATTCTTTTTCAGATTCTTTTATTATGTGGTAATACAAGATACTGAATATAGCTCCCTGTACTATATTGTAGGCCCTTGTTTATCTATTTTTATGTCTAGTAGTGTGTATATGTTAATCCCAAATGCTTAATTTATGCCCTTCCCCCCACTATCCCCTTTGGTAACCATTAGTTTGTTTTCTATGTCTGTGAGTCTATTTGTTTTTTAAATAACTTTATTTGTATAATTTTTGATATCCTACATAAAAGTGATACATGATATTTGTCTTTGTCTGACTTACTTCCCTTAGTATGATGAACTCTAAATCCATCAATGTTGCTGCAAACAGCATTATTTTATTCTGTTTTAAGGCTGAGTAATATTCCACTGTGTGTGTGTGTGTGTGTGTGTGTGTGTGTGTGTGTATACACATATATATACACACCATGTCTTCTTTAGCCATTCATCTGTTGATGGGCATTTAGGTTGCTTCCATGTCTTTGCTTTCGTAAAGAGTGCTGCTGGGAGCACTGGGACACATATATTTTTTTCGAATTCTCCAGAAATATGCCCAGGAGTGGGATTGGAGGATCATATGGTAATTCTATTTTTAATTTTTTGAGAACCCTTCATACTGTTCCCCACAGTGACTGTACCAATTTACATTCCCACCAACAGTGTCAGAGGGTTCCTTGTGCTCCACACCCTCTCCAGCGTTTATTAGGAATCCTGTGCTTATTTGCGGAGAAGGCAATGGCACCCCACTCCAGTACTCTTGCCTGGAAAATCCCATGGATGGAGGAGCCTGGTAGGCTGCAGTCCATGGGGTCGCGAAGAGTCGGACACGACTGAGCGACTTCAATTTCACTTTTCACTTTCCTGCATTGGAAAAGGAAATGGCAACCCACTCCAGTGTTTATTTGACAAGACTGTGGGCTTTTCAAGAATAGATCAGTTGAGCACTGGCCTGTCTTACCGTGTGTGCTCATTAAAAACCACTGATTCAATTAGTCAGTATGAGAAAGGTGTGCGTGTAGGTGTGCGTGTGATCACACATATAACCTGTAAGCATGTGAGCACGTGTGCACATTTCTATGCAGGTGTGAGTCTGGGTATGTGGGTACAGTATGGACATGCAAACCTGTGCGTGCTTGTATGTGTGTGGATACACTATGCACACATGTGAGGGTGCACATGTGTGTATGTGTGTGCAGGGGTGTTATGCAATGAATGTGTCCCCCCACCAAATCCTTACACTGAAGGCCTAACCCACAATGTGAGCTATTAGGAGGTAGGCTTTGGGGAAGTTATTGTGATTGGCTGAGGTCAGGAAGGTGGAGCCCCATGATAGGATTAGTGCCCTTACAAGAAAAGGAGAGGACCTGAGACCATCCTGTCTCTTCTGTGTGAGGACATGCTGGGCCAGAAAGGGCTCTGACCAGGAACTGAATCAGCCAGCACCTTGCTCTCAGCCTTTCCAGCCTCCAGATTGCTGAGAAATAAATGTCTGCTGTATAATCTCTGCACGAGCGGT
Source organism: Bos indicus (assembly GCF_029378745.1). NCBI lineage: Eukaryota > Metazoa > Chordata > Mammalia > Artiodactyla > Bovidae > Bos > Bos indicus. The sequence goes on from NC_091777.1 coordinate 41,300,499, forward strand.
ATTTTGTTACAGCAGCCCGAGCTGACTAAGAAGGTGGCTAATGTCCGTGTGTGCATGTGTGTGTGCAGCTGCGTGAGTGCCATGTATGAGTGGGCATGCTGAGAATGTTCCCAGGGCCTGGGGGGTGTTCCCTCAGTGTGCTGAATACAGGTCCCTCCTCTGAGGAGCTTACAGGGGTCTCTGATCATGACCCTGAGCACATTCCCAGGGTGTGGCCAATGGGGCCTCAGTTCTCCAACCAAAGCTATCCCTCTCAGCTCACCACCAGTTTCTCTTCAGTACACTCCCATAGAGCTCCTTCCTGCGTCACCCAAAGGGCTGGTCCTGGTTTTGGTACGGGCTATGGTGTCCATGGCTGGGGTTCAGCTGTGTGGGGAGCTGTGGGGGCCACCAGAGTCTTTACTGGGGGGTTGGGGAGACAACGCTTCTTCCACTCAATAGTCATTGCTGCATTGGGCTGGGTCCTGAGATGGAGGGAGGACCAGCCTTCCCAACCTGCTCTCAGCATCCCTGGAGGAGAGACGCTGGGGCCTCTTGGGAGGTGGGAGGGGCTGTTTGGAATTCAGCCTGGAGCCTGAATGGGCCTGAGAGCTTGCAGGGGAGCAAGGAAGCTGGTATCCTGTTCAGTTCTGAGAACTAAGTGGGCCCCAAGCATGCGCGAGTGTGCCCTCAGGCAGACAGAAGGTGCCAGTGCATCTGTGGCCCAGTGCCTGGCAGCAGACTGCATCCTGTGGAAGAGTTGATGCTGCCCCGTGGATGGGATGGAGCAGGAGAGGAGGAACCAGCACACTCTGCTGCTGCTGCTGCTGCTAGGTCACTTCAGTCATGTCGGACTCTGTGCGACCCTATAGACGGCAGCCCACCAGGCTCCCCCATCCCTGGGATTCTCCAGGCAAGAACACTGGAGTGTGTTGCCATTTCCTTCTCCAATGCAGGAAAGTGAAAAGTGAAAGTGAAGTTGCTCAGTCGTGTCCGACTCTTAGCGACCCCATGGACTGCAGCCTACCAGGCTCCTCCGTCCATGGGATTTTCCAGGCAAGAGTACTAGAGTGGGGTGCCATTGCCTTCTCCGAGCACACTCTGGAACTGCCCAAAGTAGTGCGGCAGCTGAGGATGGTGGGGGTCCCTGAGACAGACTCCACGTGCACCCAGAAACTCGCTGGGCACAGGTGAGGGGGACATGGTGGGAGGCGGGAGCCCTGCCTGCTCAGGAAGGATGCACACGCACCAGAGGTGCTCTTCCCCAGACCTGGGGAGATTAGGCTTCCATGGGATGGGCGAGGCCCATCCTTTTGTCTTTAAGGAGCTCATGGTTCTTATACTGTGGAGGGTGGAGGTGGGAGGGAAGGGTGGTAGGATCCATCACACGTGTTTCCATACAAGGTAGAATCTGCTATGTGCCACAGGAAGGCCAGACTGGCTTTGTGGGGATTGAGGGGAGGGAGAGATTGTGAAACTGACCCTCCTGGTGTGTGTCAGGTGCTGTTCGGGTTTGTGCTGACCTGTGTCACCTGGACAGGGATGGACACCTGACCAGCATGATTGTTTGAGTAATCACACCTCCTGGCACACAGAGTGAAGCCTTAATCACAGGGTGGTCTGGGAATGCTCCTTAGGGACAGGCAGGGTCATGGCCATTTGTTGCCTTGGCTGTCTCAGGACCCGTCCTGGAAGGCCACATCTTTCTTGGAAGTGTCTCCAAAAGCCCAGGCAGGCAGATAAGATCCCAGCCCTGGAATGTAGCTTTTTCAGGAACCAGAAAGTGGCTCTGAGAGTCCTCTGGAGTCAGACGTGCTGGAGGCCACGGGCAGGATGTAGGACTGGGCCTGGAGGTGAGGGCCAAGGCCGTGTCACTGCAGAAGTCATGGGCTGAGCTCCGTGTGCCCGCAAGGACTTTTTATTTAAGGCCAAGCAGACGCTCTGGGAAACAGTACTGTCATGACTCAATCTCTCAGAATGCCATAGCAATTTAAAAAAAGTATATGTACACTTTTTGCCACATCTTAGATGTCCTTCCGCCTACAGAAGCCGTCAAATAAAAATTAATTTTGCTTTAAAAAAAACCACGCTGCATATTTTTGACACTCGATGTCTGTTCATTTGCATGGGACACGTTCTTCCATAATGAATCATCGTAACGCTTAAATTAAACACAGTAAAAGAATGGTTAATGCCATAACACGCTGACAATTTAACCTGGCCAATATTTTTATTGCCTTGTACAATAAACCTAACAGAGCACAACTTGCTTTTGACTGGTGGAAAATCGGTTATGAACCGCCAGGGAGCGGCCAATTTTTCAAAAGCAGCCATTCAGTCATACTATAGCCACTAAGACTTTTTTTTTCCCATACACTATTGCTGTTATAATCTTTTGAGGATATTTTATCACAGCAATAACCTCCTCAAAATCAGTCTTTACTGCAGTTAATGACTGGACAGCTGGAGCTATAACTGGCCTTGGCTTTGCCCCCAGCCATTAGCTAACAAACCAGTTGTTATCTGCAGGTAACAACCGATTTCTTGTGGAATTTTCTTGATGAAGTGTCTCACTGGATCAAAGTTATTTTTTCCCCTTTCTGACCAGCTTCATGTATCTCAGTGGGCGACTCAAGAGGTGGGAAGTTGACGGCTCTCTCTAACTCCCAAGCACAAGCCACGGGGTCTGGTCCAGAGGGCAGCTTATTGCCATGCCTCCCTGTGCTCCAGGAGAGGTCAGGGCTGGCATCCACCACGTGTTGGCTTTGCGAGGGCCCGTCTTGACAGGGTGTGGGGTACAGTGAGACAAGACTGCTCTGCTGAGCTGAACGGCCGGACAGAACGCAGGGCTGACCACCTGGGAGATGCTGAGGACTGGCCAGGCAGGCCAGGCTGAGAGCCATCCCTGGGAATTTGGGGTGGAGGTGGAAATGGGACCAATTCAAGGCACAAAAGTCCACAGGATTGACAAGCACCTTGTGTTTGATACATCTCTGCATTTGGATTTATGCATCCTCCTTTCGTGTTTCACTTTTGATCACTGTTATAAAATGTGAGCTTTTTAAACTAGTGATTTAAAGTTAGGGAATGTTCATCTATTTCACAGTGAACATATATTTAAGGACAAGATTAGCAAATTTGGACCTTGGCACCAAGGCTAAATATGTTAATGCAAAGGATTGTTATTGTGATTAAATATTACAGGTTGACCTGAGTAAAATTCGGGGAGGGAATGGTCTGTACAGAATGACGAGCTGAGGGGAGGCAGATTCCAAAGGGTCGGTCTAACACTCAGTGCCTGTGAGTCCTCCTGGCTTCTGACATAGACTGGAGAGGGGAACAGGCTCCCTCCTAATTTATAATTGGGTTTTAATATTCCCAGTACTTAGCATCAGGAGAAGTGGATGGGGTGCTGCGGCATTAGAGTAACGAGGAAACACTACAAAGTGATCACCTGTTTGTGGCAGCCGTTTGAAATTCTGCAGATTTATCAGTGTTTACTGTATGAGGCTAAGATTCGATTCGAAAAATCACAGTGCTGATTGCAGTAACTTTACATATGCGTCTTTAACAAGCAGGGCAAAACAAAAAATTAATGTTTTTAAAAGTGAAATAGGATTTTTCCAGCCTGGAGAGAAGACCAATTAAAATCACTTCAAATTCTTAAATGAGTTTTAATTTGAGAGAGTGGAATTCTTTCAAGAATATGAGTTTAGCTAAATATTTGAAATCATTATATATCATGCTTACCTGAAGCCCAAGTTGTTTAGAAATTAAATGACAGATTAAAAATGAGCACAGTATTCAATTTTGAGTTATCTGATGGGTGACTCCCATCTGAGGCAAGATGGAGTTCCTAGAAATGTGGCAGCCACTTTGGGTAAGTTGGAAAGTAAACCAGGCTTCCTACAAATTCCCAAATTCAAATACTGCCACTGAACGAAAGCAATTTTATGATTTTAAATCATTTTGAATTTCATAAACCCAACTCTTTAACCTTTTGGAAATGACAAAAAGTGCAACACATTCTTAACATTTCTGATCATTCTACACTATGCTGGCCCCATAAAGCTCATCTTTTCCAAATTTAAGCACTTAAAAATGTGAAGTGCTCCAATAAATTTAAATTGGCATATGCTTCGCATATCAATGGGAAATGATTCAAGCATTAGAGGCTGGAAGTGGTGAGTGAGGGCAAGTAAACCAGAGCATCCATTGTCACGGGATTGATTTTTAATGACTTTCTATTGATTTGGTGCCTTTTAAACCTGATGATCTAAGGTTGGTCTTGAATATCTATCACATGTATCTTTGGCCAACTCTTGCTTCACAGTGATTGTTGGTTGCTTTCTGGCAAGAGGGGGAAAACATCTGAGCACATCTAAGTCCTTCCAGGAACAAGAACTGAATAGCCACCTACCTAAAGGGCAGCATGTTGTTCACGACTCTAGTGGTTGTAGGTGATAACAACCAATTCAAGCCAAAAAGGGATTTATTAGCTCTCATAGCTGAAAAGTCCTAGAGTGGGTCAGGAATGACTGAATCCAGGGCCTCTCCTCCCTCCCTTGTTCTCACTCTTGCTGCAGCTATCTCCTATCTCTCTTGCTCATTCTCCTTCACTTTCTTTCACCCCACCTCTCCCTCCATCTCTGCTTTTCCTTCCTGATGTCTTCAGGCAAGTCTCTCTGAACGTACAGCCCCTGTCAGTTCTAGACTTGCATTTTATACTTCCGTGTCCATTGAAAAGAGACTGTTTCTCAGCAATATCCCAAAGGAGGTCCTGAATCGAGTCTCATTGATCAAGTTGGGTCTTCAGCCCATTTCTGAGCCAGTCCCTATGGTCAGGACGATTCAGTGTTCTGATTGGCCTAATCTGGCCAAAAATCCACTTTTGCAAGCAAGAGTAGGGTAAAATCCAAAACACTTGGATTGGTAGCGGGCAGGAAGTAAACATGAGTCTTGTTATGAGGTCTGGAGGTCCTGTCTGTCTTCCAGGTGTTCTTGCCTCTCTCTCTTGTGGGCAATCGTGGGTTACGGTTACTTGCTTCTTTGAAATCAGACATGCCATGTGATTTGCCTCGGCCAGTGAAATAGGAGAGGAAGTGACTCGAATTACTTCAGGGTGGAAACTTCAAGAGCTCCAGGAAGTGGATGCTCGTGCAGCCTGGGATTCACAGTGCTAAGATGTGGGGCAGAGCCCTCATCCAGAGTCCTAGTCAGCTTGGGTTGCTACAACCAGAATACCATAGACTGAGTGACTTTAACACATTCATTTTGCACTGTTTTGGAGGCTAAGTAAGTGTAAGATCAGGGCGCCTGCATGGACAAGTTCTGGTAAGAGTCCCCTTGTTGGCTTCCTTACATGGCAGAGGAAGAAAGACTTGGGCCTCTTTGTCCCCTTACATGGGGACCAAACCCATAATGGGGTTCCATCTACATGGCCTCATTCAAACCCAACTACCTCTCAAATTCTATCACACTCGGAATTAAGGCATCAACATAAGAATTTTGGGAGGACACAAACATTCAGCTGATGGCAGTCAGCCAATCCATGATGGACACAGAAAGGAAAAAAAAAATATTGGTTGAGTGTGTGTTAGTCGCTCAGTCATGTCTGACTCTTTGCAACCCCATGGACTGTAGCCCACCAGGATCCTCTGTGCATGGAATTCTGCAGGCAAGAATACTGGAGTGGGTTGCCGTTTCCTTCTCCAGGGGAATCTTCCCAACACAGGGATCAAACCCATGCCCTCTGCATTGGCAGGCAGATTCTTTACCATCAGAACCACCTGGGAAGCCCATTAGTTATCAGAAACTATAAATATTTTGGGGTTGCTTATCAACCTAGCATAACCTAGGCTGTCGTGAGTGATGTGGAAATCAGTATCAAAAATGAGATCCTATGAACACCCAAACCTGAGATATGCAACATTGACATTGTAGTGGGTGGTGAACAGTCAGGAAATGATTATCAGAGGCTGGGAAAATCATGAATGACATGATTGTACGGTGAAAATAATTGTTTGCAAAATTGTTTGGCAAAATTATCACCTGTAATAAACTTACAGCTCTTGGAGAGAGTTTGGACAATAGAATATTCACAGTGTGTACTAATTACTAAAGGTTTCCTTTAGCAAGGTAATACAAGAAAAACATAATTTAAAAATAATTGTCTTCCTTGCAAGCAGGAATGAAAGGGCATACATCAGAGACTTGTACGGTTGGAAGATGCAACACCTTCTTAACCCCTAACAGTAAAAGATAAAACTGAATCCCTCAGTGACAAAGGCTGAGTAAAACTCAGCTTCAAAGAAACAAAATTAAGAGTGTAGTTGTCACACCATCACTAAAACCTCTAAATAGATTAAATTAAGAAGATTAAAATACAAATTTCTCAGTTGGGCAAACATTTGAGGGAAAAGAAAATTAAGATCCTCTCCCCAAAGCTTGATAGATTCAAAGTTTGTATTAGAAAACCTGAGGAAAGATATAGATAGCTGGTAAAGCTATCCCTCCCTCTCTTATATTATGAGATGGACAGTCCATAAGTTGACGTCCTTTCTTGAAACCATGAGAAAACTGAGGATGAAGGACAACCAAATCACCCCAAATCTTGAGAGACACTGTGGAAGACTGTGATAATGGCTCATCTAAGGCAGAAGCTGCCAGATGTGGGCCCGGAGAATTCATCTAGAGTAGCAGACAAATTGGTGAGGCTGGATGGAGGCTGGTGGGACAACGTGGTGTCTGTGGCGGCCACAGGCACAGTAGCACGTGGGTACCTTCTTGCCGGATTTTTCTCCACAAATTCCACCAGACACTCATGGAGAAGACTGGGGAGAGAAAAATATGATCACTGCAAGAGGTGAGCAAAACTCCATCTGTTCTCTTCTATCTCTCCTGACACCATCACAAAGTGCTGCACTCAGGGCACTGGTAAAAATCCATCACACCCAGGATGAGAAAACAGGATAAAACCTTCGAGCCCTGGGGAAGGAGCAGGAAAAGGTACTAGGCTCAGAACCAGAGGTAATCATTCTAGCTATAGAGAAATTTGAAGACTGGTGTACCAACAGTAACCATAGCAAAAACAAACTTCAAACTGGGCCTAACTCCTAATAAGATTAACATAAACCACACATTAAAGGCCTAACAAAGGAAAGAGATGTCCACTTCCAAGCATAAAAATCTACCTCAGACTTATTGTCCTACACAAGATGTCCAGTTTTCAACAAAAATTGTGAAGCATGTGAAAATGCAAAAAAAAAAAAAAAAAAAAAAAAGGATATACCTTCAAGAGACAAAATAATTAACCTGAACCATACCCAGATGCTGAAGTCATCTGGCAGATGATTTAAAATTATGATGATTAATATGTTAAAGGCACTGATGGAAAAAATGCACAGCATGCAAGATCAGATGAGAATAGAGCATTGTGAAGAAATATCAAATGGTATAACATATCTGTTATTGGAATTACAGAAGAAGATGGAAAGAATAAGGCAGAAAAATTATTTGAAAAACTAATAGCCAAGAATTTTCCAAAATTAATCACAAATACCAGATCACAGATCCAAGAAGTTCAGCAAACATAAAATAGTATAAATACACCTACCCTGAAGAAATAAACAAAATCAAAACAAAACAAACATGTAGGTATGTAATGCAGGCAGAAAACAGAAGGCAGAGAAAATCCTGAACGCAATCAGAGAGGGAAAAACATTTACAGAGGGACAAAGGTACTTGTCAGAAATCACGGCAGCTAGAAAACAATGAAGTGACATCTTCAAAGTTCTCAAAGAAAAACCAAAACTGCATATAAAAATAGTACATAGGGGCTTCCTTGGTGGTTCAGTGGTAAAGAATCTACCTGCCATTGCAGGAAACATGGATTTGATCCCTGGTCTGGGAAGATCCCACATGCCATGAAGCAATAAGACCATGCCCCACCACTATTGAACCTGTGCCCTAGAACCTGGGAGCCACAACTACTTAGCCCATGTGCCATGATTACTGAAGCCCAGGTGTCTTAGAGCCCAGGCTGCTCAAGAGAAGCCGCCCCGATGAGATGCCTGCACACGACAACAAGGAGTAGCTCCTGCTTGCCGCAAGCAGAGAAAAGACTGCACAGCAAGGAAGACCCAGTACAGCTAAAAATAAATTAATTAAATAGGCCTTAAAAATAGTACATAGAATGAGAAAGAGGAACTGGAGATACACTTTTGTAAACTCCTTACAAAAGCAGTATGATATTACTTGGAAGTAGACTGTCATTGATTAAAGATGTACATTATAAACCCTACAGCAACCATTAAATAAAATAATGAGTCATAGGTCAATAGCAGAGAAAAAGTGGAATCATAAAAATATTCAATTAATTCAAGTGATAGGAGACAAAAAGAAAAAAGAAACAAAAGCAGATTAAATGAATATAAGAAAGTCAGTAAAATATTATTCAAACACATCATAATGTTTATGTCTAAATACATCAATCAAAAGACAGAGACTTACAGGTGGATTAAAAAACAAATATGCTTTCTATAGTATACTATGTGCAGGAAACTCACAATATGCTATGTACAATATACCTATATAAGAAACTATACAAAACTAGTTAAAAGTGAACTGATTTAAAAATATATATCATGAAACCCTGATTTCACTTCCCTTGGGGGTATACCTGGGAACGTATGGCTGGGTCATATGGTGACTTGATATTTAATCACTTGAAGAACTGCCAGATTGTTCTCCAAAGTGACTACACCGGTTTATAGTCCCACAAACAATGTATGAGCTTTCTCATTTCTCCACATCCTCATCAGCAACGTTTCTTTCCCCTAGTTTTATTGAAATGTAATTGACATTGAGCGTGGTATAAAGTTTAAGGTGTATACCATAATGACTTGACTGCACATATTGTGAAATGATTGGGCTTCCCAGATGGTGCTAGTGGTAAAGAACCCACCCGCCAATGCAGGAGATGTAGGAGATGTGGGTGCAATCCCTGGGTCGAGAAGAGTCCCTTGGAGGAACCCACTCATAGAAGCCCACTCCAGTATTCTTGCTTGGAGAATCCCATGGACAGAGGAGCCTGGCAGGCCACAGTCTATAGTGTCACAAAGAATTGGACACTGTTGAAGCAACTTAGCACACATGCACATATTGTGAAATGATTATCCCAGTAAACCTAGTCTGCTGCTGCTAAGTCACTTCAGTCGTGTTCGACTCTGTGCGACCCCATGGACAGCAGCCCACCAGGCTCCCCCATCCCTGGGATTCTCCAGGCAAGAACACTGGAGTGGGTTGCCATTTCCTTCTCCAATGCAGGAAAGTGAAAAGTGAAAGTGAAGTCACTCAATCATGTCCGACTCTTCGAAATCCCATGGACTGAAGCCCACCAGGCTCCTCCGTCCATGGGATTTTCCAGGCAAGAGTACTGGAGTGGGGTGCCATTGCTTTCTCCAAACTTAGTCAACATCCATCATTTTATATAAATACAAATAAAAGAAAGGAAAAGAAAAAAATTTTCTCTTGTGATGAGAACTCTTAAGATTTACTCTCTTCACTTTCATATATACTATTCAGCACAGTTAACTACACTCGTTACTTTGAATATAACATGCCTAGAACTTTTTTACTTTCATGCATTGGAGAAAGAAATGGCAACCCACTCCAGTGTTCTTGCCTGGAGAATCCCAGGGACAGGGGAGCCTGGTGGGCTGCCGTCTATGGGGTCGCACAGAGTCAGACACGACTGAAGCGACTTAGCAGCAGCAGCAGCAGAACTTATTTATCTTATATGGATTTTGTACCTTTTGACCATTTTCATCCAATTCCTCCTTCCTCCAACACTCCCACCTTTGGAAACAAATCTATGAGTTGGCTTTTTCTCTTCTGTTTTTTTTTTTTTTTTTTAAGATTCTACCCATGAGTGAAATCATGTATTTGCCTTTACTTAATTCACTTAGCAGAATGCCTTTAAGGTCCATTTATGTTATTGCAACTGCAGATTTTAGGAAGAGAGATAGATGGCAGAAAAATAGATGATAGATAGATAGGTTTTCTATTTATTACAACTTTTAAATTAATTCATCCGTAGATGAATACGTTTCCATATCTTGGCTATTGCAAATAATGCTGTTATGAACATGCGGGTTTGATCCCTGGATCGGGACGATCCCTGGAGCAGGAAATGGCAACCCACTCTAGTATTCTTGCCTGGAAATCTCATGGACAAATGAGCATGGAGGGCTACAGTTCATGAAGTCACAAAAGAGTCAGAGACAATTTAGTGACTAAAACAACAATGAACATGAGGATACAAGTATCTCTTTCATAGTGTTTTTCTTTCGTCAGATATATTCCCTGAGGTGAAATTGCTGGATCATATGGTAGTTCATTTTTATTTTTTTGAGAAACCTCCATACTGTTTTCCATAGTGGCTATACCAACACTTGTTCTTATTTGATCTTTGGATTACCACTGTCCTAGTGGAGATACACTTTGATCTCTTTGTGGTTTTGATTTGCATCTCCCTGATGTTAAGATGGGGAAACAGTGGAAACAGTGTCAGACTTAATTTTTCTGGGCTCCAAAATCACTACAGATGGTGACTGCAGCCATGAAATTAAAAGACGCTTACTCCTTGGAAGGAAAGTTATGACCAACCTAGATAGCATATTCAAAAGCAGACACATTACTTTGCCAACAAAGGTTCGTCTAGTCAAGGCTATGGTTTTTCCTGTGGTCATGTATGGATGTGAGAGTTGGACTGTGAAGAAGGCTGAGCGCCAAAGAATTGATGCTTTTGAAGTGTGGTGTTGGAGAAGACTCTTGAGAGTCCCTTGGACTGCAAGGAGATCCAACCAGTCCATTCTGAAGGAGATCAGCCCTGGGATTTCTTTGGAAGGAATGATGCTAAAGCTGAAACTCCAGTACTTTGGCCACCTCATGCAAAGAGTTGACTCATTGGAAAAGACTCTGATGCTGGGAGGGATTGGGGGCAGGAGGAGAAGGGGACGACAGATGAGATGGAGCCCACCAGGCTCCCCTGTCCCTGAGATTCTCCAGGCAAGAACACTGGAGTGGGTTGCCATTTCCTTCTCCAAAGCATAAAAGTGAAAAGTGAAAGTGAAGTCACTCAGTTGTGTCCGACTCTTAGGGACCCCATGGACTGCTGCCCACCAGGGTCTTCCGTCCATGGGATTTTCCAGGCAAGAGTACTGGAGTGGGGTGCCATTGCCTCTTCCAACAGTCATCCTAGTACCATTTATTGGAAAGACTATTCTTTCCAGACTGAATGGTCTTGGCACCTATGTCAAAAGTCAATTGACTATAGACACATGGGCTTATTTCTAGACTCTCAGTTCTAGTCCACTGACCTATTTGTCTATTCTTATGCCACAATTAGGTAAAGAATCAACCTACCAATGCAGGAGATGCAAGAAAGACGGATTCGATCCCTGGGTTGGGAACATTCCCTGGAGAATGAAATGGCAACCCACTCCAGTATTCTTGCCTAGAAAATCCTATGGACAGAGGGGCCTGGTGGGCTTCAGTCTATGGGGTCACAAAGAATTGGACACAACTGGGTCACACACAGAGAAGGCAATGGCACCCCACTCCAGTACTCTTGCCTGGAAAATCCCATGGATGGCTGCAGTCCATGGGGTCGCTAAGAGTCGGACATGACTGAACGACTTCACTTTTCACTTTCCTGCATTGGAAAAGGAAATGGCAACCCACTCCAGTGTTCTTGCCTGGAGAATCCCAGGGACGGAGGAGCCTGGTGGGCTGCCGTCTATGGGGTCGCACAGAGTTGGACACGACTGAATTGACTCAGCAGCAGCAGCAGGGTCACACACACACACACACACACACACATTGCAGTATCTTGATTATAGTTGCTTTGTAGTAAATTTTGAAACTGGGAATTGTGAGTTCCCCTAACTTTACTCTTTTTTTCAGATTGATTTGGCTATTCTCGATCCCTTGCTACTCCATATAAATTTTAGAGTCAGTGTGTCAATTTCTACAAAGAAGCCCACTGATATTGTGTTGAGTCTATAAGTCAGCTTGAGGCGTATTGTCACTTAATATTTAATCTTTCAGTTTGTCAAAATGGGATGTTTCCAATTTATTTGGACTTAAAAAATTCTTTTCAATAATGCTTTCATAGTTTTAAGAATATAATTCTTTGAATTTTATTCTTTTTGGTGATACTATAAAATGGTTTGCTTAATTCTCTTTGCAATTGTTCATTGCAAGTATTTAGAAATGCAATTAATTTTTGTATATTTATATTGCATCTGGCAAACTTGTTTAACTTTTCCCTTAGTTTTAATAGTACTTTAGTGGATGTCTTAGGGTTTTCTATATACAAAATCATGCCATCTGTAACTAGAATAGTTTTACTTCTCACTTTACACTACGGTTGTCTTTTATTTCTTTTTCTTGTCTAGTTGCCTTGGATAGAACTTCTAACGCAAGGTTGAATAGAAGTGGTGAGAGTTAATATCCATCCATGTTTTGTTCCTAATTCTAGACTGAAAGTATCAACCTTTCACAATTATTATGTTAGCTGTGGGCTTTATAAAGATGTCCTTTATAAGGTCGAGGAAGTTCCCTCTATTTCTAGTTTGCTGAGTGTTTTTTTCTGCGCAAGATGTTAGATTTTGTCAAATTCTTTTTCTGTGTCAAGTGAGATGATCATGTGGTTTTCACTTTTCAGTCTAACGGTATGGGGTATTATCCCTGGAGGAGGGCATGGCAACCCACTCTGGTATTCTTTCCTGGAAAATCCCTGTGGACAGAAGAGCCTACTGGGCTACCGTCCATGGGGTCGCAAAGAGTCAGACGACTGGATGACTGAATGACTAAACACAAGCACAAGCATGGGGTATTATATAAATTGATGTCAGGGTGTTAAACTAATCTTGTATTCCAGGGATAGATCACACCTGGTCACTGGGTATATGTTTTTATAGATGTCTTTTTATATCATTTTATACATTGTTGAATTTGGTTTGCTAGTATTTGGTTGAGGGTTTTGTATTCATATTTATAAGAGATCAGTAACTTTCTTTCCTTGTCATGTCTTTGCCTGGTTTTGGTATCAGGATAATGCTGGCCTTATTAAATGTGTTTGGAAGTGTTCTTTCCTATTCTACTTTTGGGAAGAATTTGTGATAAACTCTTCCAAGTGAAGAAGCAATATTTGAATAACAGGCGTTGATTCTTCTTTAAACATTTGGAAGACTTGGTAAAGAATCACCTGCCAAGCAGGAGACATAGGAGATGTGAGTTTGATCCCTGAGTTGGGAAGATGCCCTGAAGGAGGAAATGGCAACCCACTCCAGTATTCTTGCCTGAAAAGTTCCCATGGACAGAAGAGCCTGGCAGGTTACATACTCCATGGGGTTGCGAAGAATCAGACATGACTGAGTACAGCATGGAAAAAAAAGAAAAAAAGCCAAAAGAATTGAGCAGTGAAGGCATCTGAGTCTGAGGTGTCTCTGTGAGTAGTTTTTAAACTACCCATTCAATCTCCATTTATGCAAGTCTATTCAGATTGTCTGTTTATTCTCGAATCAATTTTTATGGATTGTGTCTTCATAGAAATTTTCCCTTTCCTCTAAATTATCTAATTTATTTACATACAATTGTTCATATAAAAATTCCTTTATAATTTTTTTTTATTTCTGAAAGGTCAGTAGTAGTGTCTCCTCTTTCATTCTTGATTCTAATAATTTGAGTCTTCTACTTTTTAAAATTATCAATATAAAGATTTGTTAATTTTTTTGATCTTTTCAAAATACTGGCTTTTTGGGTCAGTGTTGTTTTTCTATTCTCTATTTCAATGATTTCCACTCTAAATGTTATTATTTTTTGCTTTTTTAAAAAAGGTTTAGCTTGCCCCCTTCTAGTGTTTTAAGGTAGAAGATCAGGTTACTGATTTGAGATCTTTCTTCTTTTTAGAATAGAAATATAATTAAATGTAAATTTCCCTTTAAGCACTGCTTTCATTGTATCCCATAAATTTTGGTATGTTTTATCTTCATTTTCCTTCATCTCAAAGTATTTTATAGCTTATCTTTTGATTTCTTTTTTTGACTCATAGCTTACATAGGAGTATATTTTTTATTTCCACATATTTGTGAGTTTCCCAGATTTCCTTTTGTTATTGATTTATAATTTTGTTCCACATGATTAGGGAACATACTATGTCTCATTTAATCCTTTCAAATTTATTGAGAATTTTTTATGGCCTAGTATATGACCTACCTTGGATAATATCCTATGTATATTTGAGAAGAATGTATGTTCTCCAGTTGTTGAATAGAATGTTCTATAGATGCCTGTTAGGTCTAGTTGTTTTATGGTGTTTTCAAGTATTCAGTTTTCTTTTTGACCTGCCAAGTTGTTCTATCCATTGTTGAGGGTAGGTATTGAAGTTGCCAACTATTATTATTCAATTGTCAATTGTATTACTCTCTTTCTTTCTGTCAGTTTTTGCTTCAAGTATTTTATGCTCTGTTATTAGGGCACATATCTTTGTAATTTTATATCTTCCTGATGGATTAATTCTTTTATCATTATAAAATATTCTTCTTTATCTCTAGTAACACATCTAAAAATCTTCTTATTTGATAGACATGAATACACCTATAATTCCAGCTTCCTTGTGGTTGCTGTTTGCATGTTATATCTTTTTTCCCATCCTTTTCCTTAGAATCTGCTTGTATCTTTGATTCTAAAATATGTCTATGCAGACAGTATATAGTTGGATTATATTTCTGTTTCCCCCCTGGAAATCTCTGACCTTTGACTGGCTTGTTTCATCCATACAGATTTTAATGTTGATGCTATTATGTGTATAGTTGGGTTTACAACAGCCATCTATTAATATGTTTTCTATACATCTTCTGTATTTTTTGTTCTTCTATTCCTCTTTTATTTCTTCCTTTTGCATTTAAATTAAAATATTTTAATATAAATTTTAATTTCTTTGTTGAGTTTTTTTTTACTATGCTTTCTTAAATTGTTCCTTTACTTGCTTACCTTATACATTCTTATCAGAATCAGTTTCCGATTTATACTAACTTAATTCCAGTGAGATTTAGAAACATTACTGCTGTATAGTTCTGTTCATTCCCTCCACTTTTGTAGTATTATTGTTTTATATATATATCTATATATATCTATAAATGTTACATAGCCAACAATACTGTTACAATTATTACTTATGTAAGTTTGATGGCTTCCCTGGTGACTCAGATGGTAAAGAATATGCCTACAATGCAGGAGACCTGGGTTCAATCCCTAGGTCAGGAAGATTTCCCTGGAGAAAGGAATGGCTCTCCACTCCAGTATTCTTGCCTGGAGAATTCCAAGGACAGAGGAACCTGGTGGATTATAGTCCATGGAGTCACAAAGAGTCGGACACAACTGAATGGCTAACACTTTCTTTTTAAAAACTTGAGAGAAAAGAGGAGAGCAAGTATATATTTACAGCTTTTGTTATATTAACTTTCCTATTTATTACTTCTGATTTTCCCCACTTGTTTCTGTGGATTGAGTTACCATCTGTCCTTAGCCCAGCATATTTTTACCCTCATCCATCTCCTTTGTATAGATATATTACCTTTCTTTATACTTTAAGCTCAACAATTTATTATGTACATATTGTTTCATAGTTATTTTTTTTAATCAGTTAATAGAAGAAAAGAATGTACCTATACTGTCTTTTATAATTATATATTTGCCTTTACTGGAACTCTGTTTTTTCTTATAGATTACTGCCTAAGGTCACTTGGTTTCAACCTAAAGAAATTCCACTAGTATTTGTTAAGTGGATCTATTACTAGAAAATTTTTTCAGTTTTTATTTTTATTTATCTGGGAATGTCTTCATTTTACCTTTATTTTTGAGATATCCCATTGATAGCCATGGGATTGTTGGTTGGTTTTTCCTTGACAATTTTTAATGTGATAGTGCCTTCTGGTCTCAATTGTTTCTGTTGAGAAGTCAACTTTTAATCTTATTGGGGTTTCCTTGTAAGTAAGTGATGAGTCATTTTTCTCTTGCTGCTTTCATGATTTCCTCCTTGTCTTTGGCTCTTAGCATTTTTACCATGATATGTCTGTTGTCCATCTTTGTGTTTAACCTGTTTGAAGTCATTGAACCTTCTGAATGCATGCATCAGTTGTGTCCAACTCTGTGCAATCCTATGGACTGTTGCCTGCCAGGCTCCTTTGTCCATAAGACTCTCCAGGCAAGAGTACTGGAGTGAGTTGCCATTTCCTTCTCCAAGGGATCTTCTCGACCCAGGGATTGAACCCATGTCTCTTATGTCTCCTGCATTGGCAGATGGGTTCTTTACTACTAGAGCCACCTGGGAAGCCCAACCTTCTGAACACACAAATTCATTTTCATAAATTGGAAAAATTTTCAGTAGTAATTTCTTTGAATATTTTCCTACTTCTTTCTTGTCCTCTGCTTATGGTATTCCTATTATGTGTATTGAGGTTCTGTTTTTTCTTTATTCTCCCTGTTCTTCAGATTTTATAATCTTCATTGATCTAACTTAAAGTTTGTTCATTCTTTTTTCAGCCAGTTCAAATCTCCTGTTGAGCCCTTCTAGCAGAGTTTTTCATGTCACTTATTGTACTTTTCAACTTCAGAATTCTCACTTGGTTCTTTTTATATAATTTATGTTACTTTATTGATAGTCTCCCTCACTCCAGTACTCTTGCCTGGAAAACCCCATGGATAGAGGAGCCTCGTAGGCTAGAGTCCATGGGGTCTCAAAGAGTCAGACATGACTGAGCAACTTCACTCACTTATTGATAGGCTCAGTTTGATGTGAAATTGTCATCATATCTTCCTTTACTTTGTTAAGTCATGATGTCCTTTAGTTTGTTGATTATATTTATAGTAGCTACTTTGAATTCTTTTTCTGATAAATCAGACATCTGGTTGCTCTCACAGGCAGTTTCTGTTGCTTGCTTTTTGTTCTAGTATATGAGTCAGTATATACATTTTTCTGTTTTATTAAATAGTGTAACTTTTTTGAAACTGGGCATTTGAGATAGTATATTGTAGCAGCTCTGGGTGCTGATCTCTCACCTTTCTGGAGATGATACTGTTATTTTCTTGTTTATTTATTTAGTGACTGGCGGGATTATTTGATGACATCCATTCCTTCCCACCACCTACATTCTCAGTCTTCTAATGCTACTCCACAGGGGGCACAGCCTTGAATGCGACTACAGTCACACTGACAGTGGCTTTCAGTCTGTGTCTTTTCCTGGCCACATCAGCTTTTAATCTCCACTACTTGCCAGCTGAATTCTCTGTTATTAAAGAAAAGTTCCCTTTAGTATTAATTACTCCATAGGCTGATCCAGTCATGTTTGAGCAACTTTGATGAATGTTCGAGATTTGTTCTGACACCAGGGAGCTTCTCCTAGCTGTCTTTTTCCTTGATTCTTTCTGGAAAAGAGAGGAGACCCTGTGCTCTTGGCTGTACTGTTCAGGAATGGCGTTTCCATCTTGCCAGGCTGAAAGGGAGAAGGGAAGGAGAGTCTTGTTCAAGTATCACAGACACTTGCTGCTCGTACTGGGTTTTAGTAGATTTTCATGAGTAAACAGTTCTTCATTTGTGATATGCCCTATGGATCATTTCCAGAGAATTAAAATGCTTGGTTTTGTTTTTCATAGTTTTTACCAGTTTCATAGCAGAGCACGCCATGTGCTATTCATGACAAAAGTAAAGCTCAAAGTAGGGTAACTTCTTAACCTCATGTATGAAATTCCTATGACTATTAGCATACTTAATGGTGAAAAATGGAATGCTTCATCCCTAAGATTAGGAACAAGGTAAGGATGTCATCTCTCAGTATTCCTATACTATCTCATAATAGCAGTCCTATCCAGTGCAATAAAGCAAGAAAAATGTAGAAAAAAATTATAGATTAAAGAGGGAAAATTTTATATTTGCATAATGCAATTATCTGTGTAGAAAATCCCAGAAAATTTATGAATAAGCTTCTGGTACAAATAAGTGGTTTTAGCAAGGTTGCAGGATACAAGGTCAATGTGCAAAAACAGTTGTGTTTATATATATTAGCAATGTAGCATTGAAATTCAAAATTTATTTAACAGTACCTTTACCATAGTACAAAAAATGAAATAGGTATAAATCTAACAAAATCTGTACAGGATCTGTATGCTGAAAATTCTGTCACTAAGTCAATAATAACCTAGGAAGATATCCATGATCATGGATTGGAAGATTCAACATTGTTATGATGTTAATTCTCCTCAAATTGATCTAGAGATTGACTACAATTTTATTCAAAATTCCAGCAGGCTTTTTTGTAGATACTGATAAGCTGTTTCTAAAATTTATATAGAAAGGCAAAGGAATTAGAAGAGCCAAAATAATTTGGATAAGAACAAAATTGGAACTCATACTACCTGATATCCAGACTTACTATAAAGTACCATAATCAAAGCAAAATGTTATCGGTAAAATAATAGTCACATGAATCAATAGGATAGCGAATCCAGAAATAGATTTACAAAAATGACTTTGACAAAGTCACAAAGAAAATTCAATAGACCAAAGATAATCTTTTAAGAAATGCAAAATGTGATACATTACCATACGTAAAATAGATAGCCAGTGGGAATTTGCTGTATGACTCAGGGAACTCAAACTGGGGCTCTGTAACAACCTAGAGGGGTGGGATGGGGAGGGAGGTCGGGCGGAGGTTCAGGTGGGAGGGGATATATGTATCAGTTCAGTTCAGTTCAGTCACTCAGTTGTGTCCGACTCTTTGGGACCCCATGAATCGCAGCACACCAGGCCTCCCTGTCCATCACCAACTCCCGGAGTTCACTCAGACTCACGTCCATCGAGTCAGTGATACCATCCAGCCATCTCATCCTCTGTCGTCCCCTTCTCCTCCTGCCCCCAATCCCTCCCAGCATCAGAGTCTTTTCCAATGAGTCAACTCTTCGCATGAGGTGGCCAAAGTACTGGAGTTTCAGCTTTAGCATCATTCCTTCCAAAGAAATCCCGGGGCTGATCTCCTTCAGAATGGACTGGTTGGATCTCCTTGCAGTCCAAGGGGACTCTCAAGAGTCTTCTCCAACACCACAGTTCAAAAGCATCCATTCTTCGGTGCTCAGCCTTCTTCACAGTCCAACTCTCACATCCACCACAGGAAAAACCACAGCCTTGACCAGACGGACCTTTGTTGGCAAAGTAATGTCTCTGCTTTTCAATATGCTATCTAGGTTGGTCATAACTTTCCTTCCAAGGAGTAAGCGTCTTTTAATTTCATTGCTGCAGTCACCACCTGCAGTGATTTTGGAGCCCAGAAAAATAAAATCTGACACTGTTTCCACTGTTTCCCCATCTATTTCCCATGAAGTGATGGGACCAGATGCCATGATCTTCGTTTTCTGAATGTTGAGCTTTAAGCCAACTTTTTCACTCTCCACTTTCACTTTCATCAAGAGGCTTTTGAGTTCCTCTTCACTTTCTGCCATAAGGGTGGTGTCATCTGCATATCTGAGGTTATTGATATTTCTCCTGGCAATCTTGATTCAAGCTTGTGTTTCTTCCAGTCCAGTATTTCTCATGATGTACTCTGCATGTAAGTTAAATAAACAGGGTGACAATATACAGCCTTGATGTACTCCTTTTCCTATTTGGAACCAGTCTGTTGTTCCCTGACCAGTTCTAACTGTTGCTTCCTGACCTACCTATGGCTAATTTGTGTAGATGTTTGGCAAAACCAACACAATGCTGTAAAGTAATTGTCCTTTGATTAAAAAGAAATAAATTTAATTAAAAAAAGAAATGTAAATGTGTATAAGAAAACACAGGAGAATGTATTTGTGATCTTGAAATAGGCAAAGAGTTGAGGTATGACACTGAAAGTATAATCTATAGAAGAAAAAGAAAAGATGAATTGTATCAAAATTAAAAACTGTTGCTCTGTAAAAGATACCTTTAAGAGAATGAAAACATCAAATAAAGGTTGGAAGAAATATTTTCAAATTGCATTTATGATAAAGGGCTGTATCCAGCATAACTGCTGGATTTAAACAAGAGTTTAAATAACTCTTAAATTTCAACTGTAAGAAAATAAATAATCCAATATTTTAAATGAGCAAAATATCTAAATAGATACATCACCAAGGAAGATATATAGATGGCTATTAAGCATACGTAAAGAGTCCCAACATTGTTAAGTCATTAGGAAAAATGCAAATTTGAATTACAATGAGATATCACCTAAAATGGCTAAAATTGAAAAGTCTGAGGCTATCAAGTGCTGACATGGATGCAGAGGAATTGACACCCTAAAACATTGCTTGTGGGACTGCCAAATGTTTACAGTCAATGGGGAAGGCAGTTTGGAAGTTTCTTGTAAAGTTAACCATATCTGGCAGCCCAACTCCAGTGTAAAAGAAAACTTATGTTCATATAAAACCAATTTCACAAATTTTTATAGTAGCTCTACCTATAATTGCCCAAAGTGGAAACAACACAGATGATCTTCAAAAGGAAAATAGAGAACTGCCAAACTCCCATACAATGGAACACTATTCAACGATAAAAAACAACAAACGACCAAAAACACAAAACAAGGATGACTCTTAAATGCATAAGCCAGAATCCAAAGATTCCACAGTGTGTGATAGCATTTATATGACATTTTGGAGAAGGCAAAACAACATGGATGAAACAGGATATTAGGGAAATTAAAATTGGAGTAAAAACGATAACAAATGAATCTAACTGTATTACAAATGGATGACATAAACACACTGAAGGGAGTGGGAAAGGAAAAAAAAAACTAACCTGTTGCTTTGCAAAATATTCAATATTTCATGTATAGTGTAAAGATAAAGACAAGATGAACTGTATACAAATGCTATATTTTAGTCAGTAATTTATTTTCTTGTTTAACACCTGTAACAATCCTGGAACTACTCTATGTGTGTAGAAGGGTTGAACAATTAAGTTCTTTATTTAGATATACAGATATATTTATCTATATTTTAGATAATGAGAGCCAGATTTCTTACTGTTGGAAAAAGAAAGGGGAAAGGCTAGAATGAATCTTGTTGTGATAGAATCAGAGGATATATATCTATACTCATACCTGTACATACACACACACACATAATACAAAAATGTATGTATACTTGAGGAAATATGCATCATGTATTTCCAAGTTCTGTGTGCTGAGAAGCAATGACACCATGGTAACCATGGATACACATAATGCCCCAAACCTGGCTCCTAAGGATCATTCTTCAGTGAAAGCAACCAGAGCTTCTTTAGGAAGTGATCTTCTAGTGACAGAAGCATCTTCTGGTGCCAGAAGGAAATTGTTTAGGAAAGAATGGGGCATGTTGAAAGTGCACATGAGCCAAGCTGAGAGAGTTCCCAATGGCCAAATGGGAATAATTTGAGCAAAAAGAATAGCAATAGTATTGAGTTATAGCCCAATAAAATATGTATCTATGGATCCATATTTGGTATAAACAATTGAATAAACATAATAATGAAGGAGGTACAACTCTTCCTTACAGAAGAATCCCAATTCTTCTTTGAGATATAAAGGAGTGAGGGAAGTTAAAAGTCATGTTAGCACGACACAGCAATAACTTTTTTTGTGAGTGCTTAGTCATGTCAGACTCTTTGAGACCCCACGGACTGTAGCCCACCAGGCTCCTTTGTCCATGGGAATTCTCCAGGCAAGCGTACTGGAGTGGGTTGCCATGCCCTCCTCCAGGGGATCTTCCCAACCCAGGGAATAAACCCAGGTCTCCCGCACTGCAGGCAGATTCTTTACCATCTGAGCCACCAGGGAAGCCCAATAATTGTTGCAGGCAAGATCCAATCACTTCACTTCAGTTTAGTCGCTCAGTCACGTCTGACTTTTTGTGACCCCATGGACTGCAGTGCGCCAGGCTTCCCTGTCCATCACCAACTCCCGGAGCTTGCTCAAACTCATGTCCATTGAGTTGGTGATGCCATCCAACCATCTCATCCCCTGTTGTCCCCTTCTTCTCTTGGCTTCAATCTTTCCCAGCATCAGGGTCTTTTATAATGAGACATTTCTTTGCATCAGGTGGCCAAAGTATTGGAGCTTCAGTTTCAGCATCAGTCCTTCCAGTGAATATTCAGGATTGATTTCCTTTAGGATTGACTGGTTTGATCTCCTTGCAGTCCAAGGGACTCTCAAGAGTCTTCTCCAACACCACAGTTCAGAAGCATCAATTTTTCAGCACTCAGCTTTCTTTATGGTCCAACACTCACATCCATACATGACTACTGGAAAAACCATAGCTTTGACTAGATGGACCTTTGTTGGCAAAGTAATGTCTCTGCTTTTTAATATGCTGTCTAGGTTGGTCATAGCTTTTCTTCCAAGGAGCCAGTGTCTTTTAATTTTTTGGCTGCAGTCACCATCTGCTGTGATTTTGGAGCCCAAGAAAATAAAGTCTGTCAGTGTTTCCACTGTTTCCCCATCGATTTGTCATGAAGTGATGGGACCGGATGCCTTGATCTTATGTGTTTGAATGATGAGTTTCAAGCCAGCTTTTTCATTCTCCTCTTTCACCTTTGATGGATGCTGAAATTAGTGAGCAGAAGTTTGGGCAGACACAGAATATTTGTATGACCTCAACTTACTAGTGTAGAATTCTGGTAGACACCATGTATACAAAGTGATAAAGATGAATATCACTGGGGGAAAAATATTGACATATTGACATCATGCAACCTCAGATATGATGTGCAGAGAGGTGAACATTGTTTCTGTCACATTCTTGCCATAAAGGCATAGCCATAATTGAGTCAGGAGAAACAGCCAACAGACCCAAGAGGAGCCTGGCAGGCTACAGGCCATGGGGTTGCCAAGAGTTGGGTACAGCTGAGCACACACACACAACACTAAAATACAACCGACCAGTACTCTTCAAAGTGTCAAGGTCACGGAAGACAAGGGAAGCCTGAAAAGACTTCCAGGAGATACAATAACGAAATGCAGTGTGTGTTCCTGGTTGCTCAGTTTGGATCATTTTACTGTGACCCTAAGAGACGTTAACATTAAGAAGCCGAGTGAAAAATACAAGGGAACTCTGTGTAATAGTTTTGCAACTCTTCGGTAAGTGTAAGACGATTTCAAAATAAAAAGCTAAAAGTACAACCAAAAATAGGAGAGAGAGAGAGAGATGTGAGGACATGAGAACAAAGACACGCAGTGGTTTGGGGACTTTATCTTAAATGAACTACGGGCGTTGTTACTGGCACACAGAGTTTGTAAGAAGCAAGTAGATAAGAGACAACTACATTTTGAGCGAGTTAAATTATGAAAAGAATTGTTAGTCTGGACTTCTAAAAAGACTCCCTGGATGTTTGAAACTTAAAGTTACCCTTAGTGGTGGAATGTGGTTGAACAAATGGTTCAGTCCTAAGGAGGCTGTATTCCCCAACACACACTTCAGATAAGGTCAAAGAAGAGCCATCAAGATAACATAGCCAGGGCTGGGGAACTACTGCCACGGAGCGGAATCAGAGCCTAATCAGAGTGAAAGGCTCCCAGGTTTGGGAATAGCTCTGGACAAGTGTCTGCTCGGGACTCCCTTTCCTTTCCACTCTGAATGGGAGGGTTTCTGTGGTTGTCAGGCTGCTGTTCACTTCTGTGCATTCCAGGCACATGCTGGGGAGGCAGGGGCTGTGACGGCCTTTGTCATTTAGCTATGTTTCTGGAGGAAGAGGGACTCTATCAACCTGAGGATGAATAGTGTAGTTGTGTGAGAAGGAGAGTGAAACAGAGCATTTAATGACTCAAGGGCAGTCTTTTGTAGCCCTCAGTGCTATATATATACATACATATATATGTGTGTGTATATATATATATATATAGGCTTTGTAGGTGGTGCTGGTAGTAAAGAATCCGCCTGCCAGTGCAGGAGACTTAAGAGACACATGTTCGATCCCTGGGTCAGGAAGATCCCCTGGATGAGGGCACGGCAACCCACCCCAGTATTCTTGCCTGGAGAATCCCATGGGACACAGGAGCCTGGCAGGCTACAGTCCATGTTGTCACGAAGAGTCAAACATGACTGAAGTGACTTAGCATGCATATATATATATATATATACCTGCCTTTTCTCCTTCCAGACACACTGTAAGAGTGCACTTCTCATCTCGTTGAAGTAAGACATGGCCGCGTGACTTGCTTTGGCCAACAAAAATGAGCAGAGTGGCACTCTTGCTTCTGAGTGGAAGTATTTAATTAGCCATGTGAGGCTCTCTAGCGCTCTCCTCCCTGCCAGGGTGACCTGGTGTTCCAGAAGGTAGCAGCTTCCTCAGCCTGGATCCCAGAATAAGGATGACACCGAACAGAGCCCTTGCTGACCTGAGACTGACATGCAATTAGATTGAGAAGCAAACATCTTTTGTTCTAAATCTCTGAGACTGAGGGATGTTTATCACTACAGCCTAACCTAGCTTATCCTGATGGGACCACGGGACAAAGCAGGAGTGGATGGCAGGTAGGAAAGCCACACCTGGATGTGTCTCATCTGGTCCACTGGGCTCAGTAGCCATAGCTCGGTCCTTCAATGGCCATCCCCTCTGCCATGTGGGGCAGGGCTTGGGTTTTGAAAATCCCAGGAGAAGAGGGATGCAGGCCTGGGTCTGTGGAACATTGACCAGGCCTTTTCTTCCACATCATTTTGTTTTTGAGTTCATTCTTCTGGGGATGCCTGAGTGGCTATAACAACGTCCCACTCTGTCAGGAGAAGGAAAGGGCTACATCAGGTCTATTAAACATGGGGCTGGCCAGGAGCTGGAAGGTGATGTGCACAGCCACGGAGATCACCCTGCCTTCACATACTGTGTCTGTTGAGTAGCCCAGAGACCTGGTTCTAGGTCTCACTGTCCAGAAACTCACTAAGAATAGACTAACAGCTGCTCTTGGGGTCTCAGTCTGCCCAAATGAGTTGAGGAACTGGGGCAGATGGAAATATCTTCAAATAAGTCTTTTTTTGTTGTTGTTCAAGGAGTTTTTTGCTCACAAATAACATAAAACTGAGTGGCTCAGAACCTACTTTGCACTACCTCTTCCTGTCCGCCAAGGAGCAGTGGCCCTGTATTTTCTCTAAGGAATCCCTAAAGCTCCTTGGAACGCAGTTCGGAAAGCCCCGAGGGCTCTTGTAGCTCCGATCGGCTGAGACTTTCCAGGATGGCAGGAGCACGTGGTGCAGGTCAAATCTCAGGCACCCTGAACTGGCAACGTGTGGTTTGGCTGGGGCTCTGCTGGCCTCTCGGGCCTGAGCCTTCAGCACTCAGGGCTCTGCTTGCACCAGACAGAAATGCTCTTCTTCACCTGGTTGGAAGGATCAAAAGAGACTCAGAAAGAGAACAGTTTTCCCTGGGTAAATTTAGGTTTTCATGCTGTATGTGTTAATACCCGGACCCCTCAGGTGCCCCCAGCCGCATACCCTGTACTTTGGGAAAAGCTGGCATGGTGCTTTGAAGTCTGATTGCTCTGGGTTCAAATTCCTCAATCTGCTGTGACCTTGGAGGAAAAAGTTACTTCAATCCTATCTGTTTCGGTGTTCTTATCTGTAAAGTAGGGTTACTATAATCATAGCAGCTGGTCCACAGAACTGGGAGCGATAAATGAGTTCATGCATGGGAAAACTGGAGCTGGGTGCCTGGCCAGGAGAACACATCTGTGAACAGCATCTTCAGTGTCATTGTCCCCACATTTGATAGAGTCATTTCATGAAATGATGGAGTCATTTCACAACCTTGTGTGAACACTTTTCCTCCATTAGGCATCTTGAACAACCCGTTTCCAATCCCACACACTTCCTCCCCTGGCCCCAACCCCAAGCCTAAGCTCCCCACACGGAACCAGCACAGAAAAGAAAATCGGTGTTGCACTGAATAGATTTGGCTAACTTGGTGATCTCCAAGGTGCTACACAAATCAGGATCAATAATTTCCCAGAACAGCCTCATTCAGCAACTTGCTCATTATAGCAGGTTAAAACCCAGTAGGAGTGTTCATGAAATTCTAACACAAGTAGTTCCAAAATGAAAAATTTAATACCAACACTACCAAAAACAGCAGCAAGTGCTTCTTTTAACCCTCCTCTGGTCCACATATCAATGAACAATCAATTGGTTTGCTATAGTCCCCGCAATTGATCATTATTTGCATCAGAGTGTAGACATAATCCAAGCCTGTTATGTTTCAATGTGGCTCTGAAGGAGTTAAGTGAAATAAAGAATATTATCAATATTGTATCAGTCACAGATGAGAAACTACATACCAGGATCAGTGTAATTCATTCATTGGTTTATGGACACCAAGTCCTCCGGGGACTGTCACAAATCCACTTGATGTTCCTGAGTGTGAGATTTAGCATTTGGATCTTTGATTTAGCTGAAAGATGTGTAAAAACTCATGCAGTCAGACAACTCCCTACAGGCGATTCATCTGTGTTGGCTTTTACGTAACAGTTATTCCAATCAAGTGCCAGCAGTAACTTAAGCTCCATAACTTGCTTCTGAATTCACATTTCTGAGATGCTGGAGTGTGAAGGAACAGTGGTAGGGGGAAGAATGTCCCTCTGGGAGAAGTGAGCCTTCTTGCTCTCTTGTTTCCTTGGGATGGGCAGGCACCACCTGGGGAGGACATGTTTTGAGGAACCATGTAGCTCCTGACTTCCAAGCCTCCAGACCTGCATGAGGTTCTGAGTTTTCTGATGTAGGATGCAAACTAGGCATGGGAGGGGGAGAGCCATGAGCCCCTCGGAGACAAGGACACTCAGGGCTCTCAGAGCTGTAGGTGGGGGTCCTTAGAGGTCTCCAGGATTCACAGCCATTCCCTGGCTAGTGCAGCAGGGGGCAGATGGGGAAGATCTATAAACCTGCAGCAGATCAGTCAGCCCAGGTGGGAGACAAAACTTGGTGGTTAATGACTTGATGGATAGTGGTTCTCATTTTCCTCCTCCAGGATTCCTGCCACGTCCCTCACCACAGCTGCCTTGGTCCAGCTCTGAGTCTCTCTTTGATTTCTCATCACCTGCACCAGAAGTGGGGGACGAGGAGCAGAGAGTTGCATCATCTTAGGATCTCCAGTGAGAATAAAAATACAAGTGGGATGTTCTGTGTACAAATTCAGAGACATAAATAAAGAGATGCAATGGTATCTCTATATGAATGGGCTACAAATACCATTGTTATTAATAGACGATATTTATAGAAGATAGATGATAATAGACGATAGACAATAATAGATGATATTAATAGATGATAGACAGGCTTAGTGAGAATCAGCACTGCATGGAGAAGGCCCTTCCATGAATGAAACATTTAATCTTCACAGAAAACTTGTGAGAAGAGGAAACTAAAGCAGAGACTGGTTAATAAGTTGTCTACTGTCCTGTAGCTGGTAAAACGGCAGAACTGGGTTTCAAAACCGGATCTGTTGGCCCTGGAAGTGATACAATCACTGCACCAACATACTTCTTTTCATCCATGGCCTCAGGCACTTTCCAGCCTCCTGCTGCTGCTGCTGCTGCTGCTAAGTTGCTTCAGTCGTGTCCGACTCTGTGCGACCCCATGGATGACAGCCCACCAGGCTCCCCCATCCCTAGGATTCTCCAGGCAAGAACACTGGAGTGAGTTGCCATTTCCTTCTCCAATGCATGAAAGTGAAAAGTGAAAGTGAAGTCGCTCAGTCGTGTCCGACTCTTAGTGATCCCATGGACTGCAGCCCACCAGGCTCCTCCATCCATTGGATTTTCCAGGCACGAGTACTGGAGTGGGGTGCCATTGCCTTCTCCTCCAGCCTCCTGAGGGAGAGACTTACCAGCAGAATAGCTGTGGTCACAGGTGCTACAGAGGAGTACAGAGACCTCTATCAGGAGGTCTGATCTCTCCAGAGGTATGTAATACCTCCAGGAAGCAAAGGATGGAGAATGCCACTGAGATTGGGGGGCCACTGAGCAAGACGCTTGGCACAAAGGACCACATTAGGCTGGGCTCTGAGCTGGAGGAGCCAGGAGTGAGGTTTTAGGTACTCAGTCAGGTGAATCCTTGCCTTCTAGCAGGAGAAGAACTGGCTGTGAGAAGCGGACATTCACTGAGGCAGGACATAAATCAGTCAAGCAGGAGATGGAGCTGAAGAGAATACACAGAAGGCGGCATGGAAAGTTAAAGATCTGGGCAACAGGAGAAGTGGGGGACCCAAAGGACAGAGCAAGGGCCCAGTCCTAACAGCTCAGCGAGGAGGTCTGGTGTACAGACTTCCAGAAGCAGAAGATGGACAGAAAGGGAAAGAGGCAGTTTCCGGAGGGGTAATGGAGAGGAACTGTGCAGCATGTTAAATCCTCAGAATCAAGAATCACAAAGAGTCCCAAGCAGGATTAAAAAAAATAATGATAAATCCACAGTAGGACACATCACAGCCAAAATAGGAAAAAACAAAAGAGAGAGATAAGGGAAAAAAAAAAAAAAAAAACAAGTTCGGGCCAAAAGAGACATGAGGGCATTCCTTGGGGTTGTGGAGCATCACCAGACAGCCACTCTGATCTCACTGGACCGAGTTACCTGTGACCACTTCCCGCCCACTCCTGGGACTTGAAGACTCACATCAGAGAGCCAATACCTACAGGGGAAGGTGAGGTGGAAAAACCAGCAGGGAAGGCTCCCGTCCATCCCTGACAGTGGTCCGGCAGCACGTACTCACACCTTTGAGCTGGAGGAGAGGGAGTGGAAAGGGGTGGGGACTCATCACAGTGGCCTGGGAGCGTTTGCCACTCACCTCTAGGGGATCCAGGCAGGAAGCCTCCCTTTTCCTCTCAAACATCCATGAGCGAAGATGGTCATGTAAAACCCCTGGAATCCCTGAGTGTTGTCAGGCCAAGAGCGAATGCTTACTGAGCACATACTAAGTGCCAGCAGTCCATGTGGGCCACATATCGCACTCTCACTGCAAGCCGATGAGGAGGCATTATACCCCTGACTTACTCAGGGTGACTCCCTTGCTAGGGAGGGTCACAGAGCCACCGAAATGTGAACTCAAGCAGTCAGTGCTGGGGCGGGGGGAGGGTCACAAAACTCGTTTCTTCTAAGGGAAATATGGAACTGACAAAGGTGGGGGCAGAGGAAGCACACAGAAATCCCATTTTGGAAAAATGAATGGGCCTGTTTAAGTCTTACACCATAGAATCCAACTCAGCAATGCTTCCAGAGCACTCACTGTCTGTACAACCTGCTTGGCCTCCCCTGGGGTGGCTTCAGGCCCATCTTGTTAGTGGTGCCCACGTTGTGTGCCATGGGGGAGCCCGAAGGTAGCCCTGTGTCCCAGGCAAGTTTCTCTCCTCTGCTGGCCCAGGAGCCAGCGCCGCTCAGATGCAGCGACTTCCTCAGGCTCTGGTTTTTAAAGAGCCTTGGCTTGAAACTGTTCCATTTGGGAGGGTTTTTCCCTAGCATTTGGTATGGAATTATTACCAAATGCTAGAGAGGAACCCTGCCAAATGCTGTATATCAGCTAAAACCCAAACTCCTAAACAATGAAATATTTATAATAAAAACAGACCCCAGAGAGGGGCACAGACTGGGGTTCCCAGCTGGCGAGGGACTACCGGCTAAGGTGGCCCAGTTGGCCTTGCCTGCTGGTGCAGGTAGAGCCACTAAGCAGCAGGTGCCAGGCAAGGCAGGTGTGGCTGGGCGAGGGGGTTCAGGAAGGCAGGAGAAGCTGGAGGTCTCGCAGCCCCCTCCTCAGAGAAGACACCCTCCCTCGAGGTCCTGAGGATGTGGCTCAGCCTTTTTCTCCCTAGGGTCCCCCCACCCCATCTTCCAGTGGGGAGCTTCACATTCAGCAGGCACTCAATAAATGCTGACTGCCTGCAAGCATGGATAATTCCAGTAACAGCAAAGCCCAGCCCATCTGGAACCCACAGGGAACGAGATTGAGACAGTTGAGTTTTCCAGAAAGAGCCATAAATTACTTTCATGTAACATTTTCAGATGGAAATATTTCTAAGATGTGGTACACATTTCCTTTCTTTCTTACTTGGAGAATGTGGAACACCATTAACCTTTCCGTAATGGCTCAGGGTTGCCGCTGTGAACCTCAGATGCTGAGCGGGAGGTAACACAGCCCTCCGGGCTCTGGAGGTGTGCAGGGGTGTCTGCCCTCCACTAATGGCCTCAGACTGTGGAGCTTCCTCTGGCTTCTGGTCTATTTCGTAGAGATTTTTGGGTTCTTCCAGTTTCCATCCTTGCCCACATGGTTGTCTCTGGCAGTCCTTTTCTCTCTTCCTAAATTACAATTTTTAATTGACTGTGGACTAAAAACCAGAACTCTAGGCTTAACAGAGTTTTATGTAAAGGAAGCATGCTTGGATTGAGATCTTATAAGCCTGAGTTAAATCCAGAAACTTGAGGCTTCTGTAGTCACTGTTTAGGCCACTCCGAGTTATTCTTGCATTTCTTCTTGATTCACCACCACAACTTGGAAAAGGCAGGTGACGGCTTGGAAAGTAACTACTCTTGTTCAGAGACGCTCAGGAAATTCCTGAGAATGCTGACCACCAATCTCTAAATATCCCACAGACATTAGACTTTGGAAACCTTTTCAAAACAACTGTACTTCTTATGAGCTTTATTTTTAAACAACAAGCAGAGCATGTGGGTTATTACTTCCCTACTTGGAAGACTGGAAACTGGGGCCAGGGAGCCATCACAGAGGCCAACTGAACACCTTGGACACAGCAGTAGAGGCGAATCAGCTGGAGTCTGAATGAGTCTGGGTCGTAGAAGGAGAAAGCTGCAGGGCCAAGTGGACATTGCAGGGGTCTGCTGTGGAGCCATTTAAGGCAGAGCTTCCCAGGTGGCACTAGCGGTAAAGAACCCACCTGCTAATGCAGGAGACATGAGATGCTGGTTCGATCCTTGGATCAGGAAAATCCCCTGGAGGAGGTCATGGCAACCACTTCAGTATTCTTGCCGGGAGAATTCCACAGACACAGGAACCTGGAGGGCTACAGTTGCAAAGAGTCGGACACAACTTAGTGACTGAGCACACACATGCAGTGCAGAGCTATGGACAAAGGCACGCGTAGGGTTGAGAGAGCCCACAGAGGACGGTGAAGTGCCCCGGAACTAGCAGCTCAGGAAGCTCTTATCCTCCACTGTGCCCTCAGCAGTAGGCACACGGCTGCCACATGAAAAGGACTCCATGCATGGCCAGGGGAGGGGACTGATTGCCTGAGGCTAGGTAAAGTCTGGGGTGGGGGCAGCCAAAGGAGTGGTGCACAGCTAGAGGAGCTGAGAGCCTGCCATGTCCCGGCCTGCTAGGGGCATGACCCTTCCACACTCTTTGTGGGGCATGACATACCCCACACTGTTTCCTCCAGTGTTCCAGGCTCCTACTGGTACCTCTCACTGTGAACTGATCTCCAAGCAGGAGGAAAAGGGAGTTGGGGCAGGGAGTCCATAGAGGTCACCTTCCTGGGCCCAGAGTGGTGTGCAGAGGGGGCACAGCAGACTCAGAGAAGCAGGTGGAGAAATCCTCATAGAGCCTGGTAGAGATAAGACTGCTGCCCACTGCACGGCGATTCTGAAGATGTTTCCCTGTGGCCCACTGTCCATACCCAGGGGCAACATACATACCCTTGTAGGAAGGACGATGAGACTGTTGTGAGCCCGCAGACCTGGCAGCCCCACTGAGGGATTGCCTTCTCTCTGCCACAGAGGGGAAGTCCTGTGAGCCTTCGAGACCACGCCAGGGGCTTCTCACCCCGTCTTCTCTCCAAGCTGCTGTGCTTAGCTGCAGAGGCAGCTCAGAGCAGTGGGACATGCATGAATCTGAAAACGGGCACGCAGAGCCCTGGGGCTCAGCTCTCTCTGGTGAATATTCCTAGAGCTCCAGTGTCTGTGTCGGTAAAGTGGTGATAGTCCTGTGCTGTCCCAGCTCTTGTGGGAATGAGACAGCAGACCAGGGAGTCCTTGATAAACTCAAAGGGACCACACAGCTGAGAGGTACTTGGATTGAAGTCCCCGTTGCCTGAGGAAGGGTCAGCAGTGGTTCAGCAGCGAGCACGCTTCTTCCCTTCCTGGACAGGCCATTTGTTTCTGCCATCCATGCTGGGCCATGCTGGGCTCAGTGGTGGTGGAAGCTCAGAATCCAGAGTGGCCAGACCTGGGCCTTGCCCTGGCCCCATGCTCAGAGGTGGGAGTCCTTCAGGTCTCTGCCCAACACACCTGTGCAGGTGTCTCCTTGCTCCCATGACCTAGCCTTCCCTGGACCTGAATTTCAGGTCTTGTGCGCTTAAAAGATTTGTTGATGTGCCTACTGTATAACATTTAGAAATCACTGGAATCTACCAAGAATTAAAAATTAAATCATCCATAATTTCACCATCAAGGAATGGGTGAATTCCCCCTCATATGTTCTTGGAGTATTATATGTTTGTTAACAAACATGTATGTATAATATATGCCATGCAAAGAGGCTGCAAGGAAAATCATCACAAGTTAACAGTCCCTGTCCTCTAGTTAGTACATGGTGCATATCACGGATCACAGGCTTGATTTAAACAAGAGTATATCTATATGTATATATAAACTAGGGATTGTCTTGGAGTAGTTTTCTACCCCAGTTTTTTTGCTTTCCCCATATACTGTAAAATTGATCATACAGTTTTGCTTAATGCAACTTCCCAAGTTATAAAACTCTCCTCTTTCACCCAACACTGGCATTTTGTGAAATGTGGAAATAGAGATTCATTTATTCATTCACTCACTCACAAACCAGGTACAGAGTTTGTGAAGTTGCAGCCCTGTGCTCAGTTGCTGAGAATGCAAGTACTGATGGTCAAGACCTAGCTAAGCCTTGACAGCTCTGGACTCAAAGCTGACAGGCGGGCTAAGGTGGGCAGCAGACCCCAGCACCTGGAGGCTGTGCTTGTGTAAGCCCCCAGCCTGACTCACTGGCTCCCCTTGTTCGCACAGGGCCTGCCACATGGGCGCTGCCTCTTGCCCTGATCTACTCCTGAGAGAACCTCCTGCAAATCCCACCTTCACTATGTCTGGTCCTGACGTTGCCCTTCTCACCCATATGGCCCCTCGGTCCCTAAAGCAGCCTCTCACAGGCCAGAGACCACACTCGCAATGTTCAGGACTCATGTGGTTAGTTTCATTTTTAACTCCTGAATTGCGACTTACTTCAAGTCTCACAGGTACAAAATTGATCTTCAAGAGATAACTTTAAAAATATATTTTTATATATATTAGCTTCTAGAATGTCAGTCCTCACCTGTTTCATTTTGTAAAGAAACAGAACACATTCTGGAGGGTGGTGGGAAAGCCAGACACAGTATCCATCGGGTCAACACTGTATCCTTTTTGTGGGTCTGTCTGGGTGTGCAGCTCTGTAGCTGTGGCCACTATACTTCCCTTGCGGGGCACAGTGGGAGATTTATTCCCCCTCCTTTTATGGGGTGTTTCTTATCAGGCCTTGCACTTGTAAGCGGTGAAAACTGCAATGTGTATTACCTAGAAAACTCTTACCTTCTGATAGCAATCACCACAAAGGCCAGGCAGACAGTTACAACAGAAAAATCTCCTGATGTCAGCGTGAGATGACTGGGCTCCCAAAGTGGCATCTGAAAAATAAGTTCCAAGGGTCTAATGTATAGCCTGGTGACTGTAGTTAAGAGGACTGTGTTGTATACTTGACTTTATTTTCTTGGGCTCCAAAATCACTGAGGACAGTGACTGTAGCCATGAAATTAAAAGATGCTTGCTCCTTGGAAGAAAAGCTATGACAAACCTAGAGAGTGTACTAAAAAGCAGAGACATTACTTTGCCAACAAAGGTCCATCTAGTCAAAGCTATGGTTTTTCCAGTAGTCATGTATGGATGTGAGAGTTGAACCATAAAAAGGGCTGAGTGCCAAAGAATTGATGCTTTCGAAGACTGGTGTTGTAGAAGACTCTTGAGAGTCCCTTAAACTGCAAGGAGATCAAACCAGTCAATCCTAAAGGAAATCAACTCTGAATATTCATTGGAAGGACTGATGATGAAGGACCAATACTCTGGCCACCTGATTTGAAGAGCTGGCTCACTGGAAAAGTCCCTGATGCTGGGAAGGATGAACGATTGAGGGCAGGAGGAGAGGGTTGGATGGCATCACTGACTCAGTGGACATGAGTCTGAGCAAGCTCTGGGAGATGGTGGAGGACAGGGGAGCCTGGCGTGCTGCAGTCCATGGGATCACAGGGTGTTGGACAAGACTTAGCGACTGAACAACCAGAACAACATACATCAAACCATCTTAAACTTACGCAATGCTACATATCAGTTATATCTTAATAAAGCTGGGAAAGATGCATCTGACTTCATGGGGTGTCTGGATGTGCCTCACTCCAGAGGATTCCTAGTGCTGCCATCACAGCTCTAGCCGAGAACAGGTGCTTGTGGGGGAGGCATGGCAGGGCTCGGGGTATTCAGGGGGATTCGGTCATAACCTGATTGTCTTGTTAACTTCTAGCTATGCTAGTGACTGCACTGATTAGTACTGCTGGAAAACTGGACTTTCTTATACTAGCAACTGTGCTTCCACCAGTCAACATCAGGAAGGTCAACTTCACTGCTGTGCTTGTAGAAAGATGAATAAGTAATTCATAAAATATTCACCCATGGCCTGTCAAGAATTCCAGATACTAGAGGACAGAGGCAAAGGGCAAGAGTGAATCCAAATCCAATGTGGCCTCAAAATCAGTTCCCTTTTTATAAATGTGTGACCTGCAAATGCCTCCCGGACAAGAGACTGTGACTTCTCCCCCAGCCTGCTCTGCAGATACGTCTGTGACAAGGCTGGGGAGTTTCAGGAAGACGGGGTGAAGTTGGAGTGCGGCCATTCTGGACCCACAAACTCAGATCTGATGTTTTAAATTTTTTACAGACAGGACGCACCCTGGACGCTGTGGGTGGGCGTCTCTTTTCCTGTTAAGAGTGGATGCCCTCTGCAGAAAGGACCGCTTACAGGTGGCCTGCATTGAGGGGTGGAGCAAGTTCAGGGCTCCCAGGGCACATTGGAAGTGAACACCAGTGAGAGGTCTCCAGAGCGCTGAGCCACTGGAGAAACGAGTGTGGGACACTGTCTTATTCTTTTTTGATGAAAAAGTGCATACAAGATATTTACAAATCATTGGCAGGTGTAAGTCAGTGCTTACTTTGTAGCAGGCACTGCACTAAGGGTTAACTCCCTGAGTTCTCCAAAGGAGCCCAGGAGATAGGAGCTCATTATTTAGACTGGCGGTCAAGGCTCAGAGGAATTAAGTAAATTTCCTAAGGTCACACAGCTCTAAGGTTGCAGAGGTGGGATCTGAATCCAGGTGGTCTGGCCATACAGCCTATGCTCAGCCACTCTAGGAAATTCCTCCCCGTTTCTCTTTTGGAGCAACAGTAAAATCATTCCCAGTGGCAAGATGGCCCTGGAGTGAGCAAGGAGAGAGAGGGTCTGGACATAGTTTCTGAGTGGGCTGCTGGAAGGAAGGTTGGACCAGGCTCCTGCAATGACATCTCACTAATACTGGCTGGATACTTCCCCCCACTGGACACAGCCCATATGAAAATGAAAACCAAGGGATACAATGTTTCAGTTAAAGCCCAGAAGGTCCTACTTGTCCCCTGATGGGGATTGAGGGACATATCAAGGGTTCTAAAGCTGAGAGGTAAGTCTGCGGGTACTTGGAACCTGCTGAAAATTTCACACCACCATCAGAATTAGAAGGCCAAACTATTCGCAACAAATGTATCTGCCTAAGGGTTAATATTCTTTTATGAGTTTGTAAAATGAGTCCTAACGTTCTCCCCCTTCCCTGACCCCTAAAAGGCAGGAAGAGACATGAGTGGGGAAGTACATGTTGGGGTGGGGCCTTTCTGGAAAGAGAGTTGGAAGTGTTCTTGCCTGGAGAATCCCAAGGACAGAGGAGCCTGTTGGGCTTCCGTCTATGGGGTCGCACAGAGTTGGACACGACTGACGCGACAGGAGCAGCAGCAGCCGCAATGTCATGAGGAGCCTCAAAACCCTCCATACCCACTGACCCAGTAACTTCACCTCCAATGACTGATACTAAGAAAATGAACAGAGAGGCAAACAAAGGTTTCTTTTGAGAGAACAAAAATTAGAAACAGTTTAGATGTTCCAAAATAAGAGATTGTTTAAATAAATTTTGTTGCATCCATTTAATGGAACATTATGTAGCCATAAAATCATGTTTTCAAAGGATATTTAATGATGTGGGGAAATACCTTGTGCTACAAGGTTAGAGAATAAAAGCAAGACACAACATTTTTATACAGAATGATTCAAAGTTTGTATAAACTAGAAATGTGCAGAAAAATGCTTGGAAGGAAAAGCACAAAAGGCCGGCAGTGTGAGATTGAGGGATATAATTGTCTTCTTCATATATTTCTATTTTCTAATTATTCTTCAATGTGTATTGAGGGTTACGTTCTATCAGGAAAATAACTATTAATTCTTGAAAGTTGCAACCAACTTCTAGTGATGGCAACACATTTTAAGCCATGCTTTCATTTATTCATTCATTCATTCAAGGAGTCAATAAAAGTTAAAACAGTACCTGAACATACTGTGAACTATTTGTGTTTGAGAATTAATTTCTTCATTTGTTTCATCAGCACTCTCCACATGCCCCATATTGCCAGGGGCTGGGCTAGGCCTGGGGTCTAGCAGTGAAGCAGGCTTGAGTTCTGCCCTCTTGAAGCTTGAAGCCCTGGGTAGGGAGGGCCCTCTCACAAATATTTACAGCTGTGGGAGGGCCCCATATTGGGACCCTTAGAGCCAGAGGCGGGCTGGATAAGCTGCAGTGGACATAACTGTCTCAAATGTTCACTCCGATGAACAGGTTTGTCCTGTTACTAGTGTGGTTTCATTTGCCTTCTCATACTCTTCATGTTCAGTTCAGTTCAGTTCAATAGCTCAGTCGTGTCCGACTCTTTGTGACCCCATGAACTGCAGCACACCAGGCCTCCCTGTCCATCACCAACTCCCAGAGTTCACTCAGACTCATGTCCATTGAGTCAGTGATGCCATCCAGCCATCTCATCCTCTGTCGTCCCCTTCTCCTCCTGCCCCCAATCCCTCCCAGCATCAGAGTCTTTTCCAATGGGTCAACTCTTCATGTTAGCCCACCAGTTTCTACTCTACCAGATGACCTTCCCATGAACAGGCTGCAAAACACTCTTGAGGATTCTGGAGCCCTCATGGGATTCTAGAGCACTCAGAAGCACTCAAGAATCTTGGGTGTAAGTGTAGATATAGCCTGTCAGAGACTCTCTAGAGATTCAAGCAGGCTCTCTGAGCTAGTCCTCCTATTTCCTTGGCAACACACCATCTGATTCCACTTTCTTTTTCTCCTGGAGCCTGGCACCATCAGCACACATCTGACCCTCAGCACATTCCCATCCACTTTCATATCTTCCTCTTACGATTCTCCAAGATCCATATGACTCAACTCAGCCCTCTGGATCAGGATTTAAAAATGAAGTCTCCAGAGTAATGTTGCTTCTCAGGCCTAACCTCCTACCAGCATCCACTCCACCCGCCCGGATCACTGCCCACCATGAGCTCTGTGGTCTGTGCCCTTGACAGGTTCAGAGAAGGCTTATGAGGGTTCTGAATACTGGCCAGAGTCAAGGGACTTGCTTTTTGCCTGAACTTGGTCTTTCTCATTTGTTTTCCAGTTGCTTCCTTGCAGGTGGTGATAAGGCTCAGTATTTACTCAGGGTAAACTTGAGGATCATTTGTGATAACTCTGTATCACCTACAGACCAGGTCACATCTCTGAGTCAAACACTAGCTATACATTTTCTGGAAAACTGTATTTTTCCAATATTTGGTCGTGTTTGTTTCTAGGGGCAAAAAAAGAGTATGTACCTCTTCCTAAGGTAAAATAAAGGCTAATCATTGGAACTTGGGAAAAGCAGGGG
Organism: Bos indicus; assembly: GCF_029378745.1. NCBI lineage: Eukaryota > Metazoa > Chordata > Mammalia > Artiodactyla > Bovidae > Bos > Bos indicus. Next base: position 41,338,560 of record NC_091777.1, read on the forward strand.
TCAGGTCATGGCTGTGTGCTGTACTGGTGGACACACTCACAGCATAGATGGGGAGCACTCTGATCATGGACATCATATCTTACGAAAAGTAGCTCTTGAATCGCCACCAGTGGTTTCATTTCATAAATTGATACTTTGTTTAACTTGTAGCCTCAAAGCCGCCCAGGTTTAGAGATTATGGGCTACTTAATGGACTCCCCCCAACATTAGCAAACACAGCACAGGCCATATTCTGGCCAGAAAGCCCAAAAGCTTTATGTCTTTCCCCTCTGAAACCTAACTGAGAATTGATGGTAGCTTTTGTAGATAACTGCAGGGCCCAAAGTTGTTGCTCCAGTATCTACCCAGAAATTTCCAGCTCCACAGTTTTGCAAAGGAGCAGGAATGCAGAGCTGTAATTGTATCTAACAGGGCTCAGCGAATTTTCCTGGCCTTTGATTAATTTATACAAAGACACCATGAAGATGTCCAGGTTGGTCCTGCTTTAAAATACATGCCTGAGGTAGGAAAATTACAATTATAAATAAATTACCATTGTTATTTAAGGACATGACCACTCACTTCATAAAAGACATCTGTTGAGACACCTTAAATAACCAGCTCTTCCAGTGCTGGTTGAATCTCCCAGATTCAATTTACAAAAATTCAATTTACGAACCTCTTTTCTGGAACAGAGCTATTATGAAGCAAGGCACACCTGTAGTTTTAAGAGAATTCTGGCAGTTTCTCTGGGTGCTCTTTTTTTCTGGGAAGAGGATCAGGAATCCCACTTTTGCTTCTCGCCCCTTGCTCCAGCGTTGTTTCTGAGCACTCTGGTCCCTGGCCCAAGGATTCCTTGTTTTCATCAGCTGCTAAGTGTATCAGGCTTCATTCTGTGGCAAGTGACAGAAGAGCCAACGCAAATTGAATTAACTTAACAAAGGAAATGTATCAGCTCACAAAACAGCAAGGTGCAGAGGTGGAGCTGGCTTCAGGTGTGGCTGGATTTGGGGCTTAAATGTAAGCAGGACCACTTCTCTGTTTCTGTTCTGCTCTCTCCTGTGTTGGCACCATTCTCCAGCTTCTCTTGGTGGCCTCCACAAGCTCTCCGTCTCTCCTCTCTTGGTGTGGGATTGGAGACCACAATGCTACAACAGTTCAACTTCTCCACTGGCACCTAATTGTTGCTGTTTTTTTAATCCAAGATTCATTCTGATTGGACCAGCTTAGGTCACATGGCTATTCCTGAACCAATCACAGAGCCCAGAGATATGATGCACTGATTGGTTGGGACCTGAGGCAGGTCCTCCACCCAGATGCCCTCAAGGTGGGAAAGCAAGGTAGGTTCTGCCACTGGAAGAAGGTGCTGTTTTGCCGGGACAAATAAATGTTCCTGTGTTGGCTTCTTTCCTCTGTGGAGAAGCCAGAAGAGATGTGTGACCTTTTAGAGGAATCTGTGAGAGACCAACACTTTGGGTCTTTAAAGGGTGCGCTTAAAAGGGGATGCTGGTGAAGGTAAAGAGTGGCCTGACTGACCTTTGTTCAGGGTTTCTGTGGCCAGGAATCAATAGTTCAAGGCAGAACAGCCTTGTGGTTCAGATCCTTTGTAACTTCTTCTTGTTCAGGGTTCACCTCTTCCAATCTGTAAGGGCCCCCCTCTGAACCCTGCTCTCAGGGAAGTCTTTGAAGGCTCATGATTCCTGAGGTGTCATCACTGAGAAGGCTGCTCCATAGCTCCCACGGAGAGAGACACCCTGGCTTAGTAGCATCAAAACGCTTTAGCCAGGGGAAGGGAATTTCCCTGGAAGTTATTGGGAGGTCAAGGAGACCTCCCCAAGTGAAGGAGAGGACTACTGAGGTGAAGGCCTTCTGAGCCAACTGAAGTTAAGAAGCAGGGACTCTCCATGAGAATCCAAATGAGACCTGGAAGGCATCAGACCAACTCCCACTAAACACATGGATGTCTGCAGATCTCTTAGCATCTTTCTTCTGCTTGAGAAAGGTGGACCTGAAGGAGTCTACCATTTTCTTAGAATACTGATTCTCTGTGATCATGGGCTTTACAGATGTTGGAGGTTATCTTTATACAGTGGGGAAAGTGAGGTGTGGGGTGGAGGGACTTGGCGCCTCTATTCACGAGTGTTCTGGTTTATCCTTTCACTCCAGAGCCCAAGCAGCCGTCTTTGGATGCTTTCCCCTGTGCATCAGTCTTTCGGTCACAAGCCATGGCCACCTCAATGGCTAGTTTTTAACCTGTTGATACTATGGGGGAAGCAGAGAGCTATGAGGATCGGAGGAGAGTGAGGGGAAAAGAAGATATGTAAATATGGAAACAAAAACCACTGCTGTCGTCACAGGAAATGCAACTTGAAAGTAGTGGCTGAGTAACATTTTATGAATCACTGTAAGGCGATGGCACCCCCTCCAGTACTCCTGCCTGGAGAATCCCATGGACAGGGGAGCCTGGTGAGCTGCAGTCCATGGGGTCGCTAAGAGTCAGACACGACTGAGCGACTTCACTTTCACTTTTCACTTTCATGCATTGGAGAAGGAAATGGCAACCCACTCCAGTGTTCTTGCCTGGAGAATCCCAGGGACAGGGGAGCCTGGTGGGCTGCCGTCTATGGGGTCGCACAGAGTTGGACACGACTGAAGCGACTTAGCAGCAGCAGCAGTCACTTTTGAGGATCTAATGAAAGAGGTCAGAACCCGTCTATTGGCTTGAGAAGTATTACTTCCAGAGGGGATACTCTGAGAGGCCGGGTGCTTGTTGTGAGGTGCTGATATGGCTCACATATGGTGCAGCTCCTCCAGACCTTGCTTCTGAGCTGGTCTGAGAGTCAGACGAGAACTCATCTCACCACCACAATTTTTAACCCCAGCCACTATCCACCTAATTCACCAGGCCAGGCCAATGACTTTCATCAATTTCAAGAAATCAAAAGGCTGACAACCCTCCCTGAAGAAGACACTGCAGGAGTGGCAAGCTCGGGTCAGAGCAGGGGCGGTAGAGGGGTTGTCTCTGCAGAGTGCTGTGAGGATTGGCGAGTGCAGGAGTCCCGGATGCAGGCATTGGGTGAGCCTCTGGGCATCTCTGCTTCAAGTCTAGCCTCAGGATTCCAGCCCTGGCCGGGAGCAGTGAGAAATACTCCAGAGCTTGAAGAGGAGGAGGCGAGGAAGTCAGTGACGAAGGGCTTGCCGGGGCAGGACCAGAGCCAGGGAAGAAGGGTAAGGAGGGTGAAAAATCCCCAACAAGATAAAGAGGAGTCCCACAGATTGTGGAAGTGGCCACCAAACACATAGGGTAGGACGAATCGATGAGTGAACTTCTGTGCTTTAGTCGGACGGAGGTAGCCTTCACATCCCGGTCTCTGGAGGACAACAGGCCTCTGTCCATTGCCCAGAGTCCCTCAACCCTCACCTTGACGCGCGCCCACAGCAAGCGCTGGCTGCCTGAGTCAGCCAGGGCTTGGCCAAGGCAGCCGGCCCGAGTCCTCGAGAAACGCAGAGAGCGCGGGCGCCGACAGGGGGCGCCGGCGAGCACCGGCTCGAACCCTCCCTGGGGCTCAGGAGGTGCCGCGCGGCGGCCTCCGGGTGGTGGGCAATCTCTGCCCTGCCTGCTCTGGCCCATTGGGCTGCAAACCCCGGTGGCCTCCGTGCGCACCAGTTGAGGTCCCATAGGCCGCCTGGAGCTCAGTGCTCCAGAAATGCACGGATTCTAAGGGCCGCGGGCGCCTCTGGCTTCCTGGTCTGGAAGGGGCACCCCGGATCTGGCGGCTACGATCCGGACCTCACCGAGCTGGGCACCCCGGAGAGCCCCAGTATGGCGCCAGGATGCACGGCCTGACTCCCTGCTTCCCATGGCTCAGGCGGGGCTGGCGGCTCGAGGGTTAAAAGGCGACTGCCACCCCCATTCTCTTGGGGGGAGAAAGTGCCTTTTCTCCAAGTCCATATGGCCACTTCCTTTCGACCTGCTCGGCCCTGCTCGCCTCTTTGTCCGAGCTGTCACTTATAAAGAATCACTTGACTTACAATAACAGGTTCAAAAGACGACAGAGTATAATCAGTTGATCCACGAAGAATTGAAATAAAGAACACCCCACTGCTCCAGCTATCATTCCCATAGAGATAGTGATATCATTGATGTGATTGCGATGCTAATTTCTATACAAGAGGAAAAAAAAAACCCCTTGTATTTTGGAATTTGTTCAAAGAGAATTTCAGACACATCAGATTGGAAAATGCAGATTGAATTCCTAAACTTTTTTGGGGTAGGCAGGGGATTTTATAAAAAACCACCACTGCAGAGATATGAGAGATAAGAGTGGACTTCAAGAATCTCATAGGACTAGCTTGTTTGGGGGAACTCTGATTCTCCTGGTCCCCAAAGTCCTGGAGAGAGAGAGTGAGAGAGAGGAGGATGTGCTGGGTTCTCAAGGCCGAGTCCAAGGGCGGTGCAGCACAGACCAGGCTGGGTGCCCACCCACGGAGCCCCTGTCTGGGGGGATCACCCGCAGTGAGGTGCAATGGCCAGGTGCCCTGGGATGCTGGGTCTCTGCCTGTTACCTGAGATCCCGGTTCTTGCCCACTGCCAGGTTGGTCTTCCAGTGTGAAGTGTTCTCCATCTCACCCCACTGTTGGACAGGTTATTTGCAACTAAGTGGTCCCTCCTCTAGGAAGGGGTTGGCAATGGGGAGGCTGTGTGGTGCTTTTTCTGCATTTTTGCTTTTTATGTATTGTGGTGCCCTGGTTTAAACCCTCCAGTCATCTAAGGGAAACTCAGTCTGGGCAGGCTGGAACAAGTCTTACCTGAATCAATGTTTTAAGTGTCCCTGTGGCTTGACGTTTTGAATAATCAATCAGTCTCCATCATTTCTTAATCATGCACAACACAGGCCTCTCTTCAGTCTCTCTCTCCTCTCCCCCTCCTTCTCTCTCTCTTTTCCCCTCTCTCTCCCTCCCTTTCTCCTTCTTTGTCAACTCTTTTGGATCCTGTGTTTCTGCTATTAACATGCCCCAATGTCACATGCGAGCCTTTTCTTTAAAACAAGCTCCTCATTGGTGTATCTGGATACTTCTTTTATTATTATTACTGAATCTTTTTTTTTCCCATAATGACACCAGGATCATTATATAATCCCATAACAAAGAGGCTTTTGAGGCACCAGCTTTTGTCAACTCTAGGACAGAGAATCCATAATTGCATTATTCAGCTTTTTCCCCCCTTCTTCCCCCTCTTCCTTGCTTCACAGAAACCCAACCTCAAGCATCACTCACATCTCTACCTTGTTACCTCGCCTTATACTATTTACCAAAGCGTTTGCCTTGAGGACCAGCATTTGCAAAGTTGCCTTAAAAAAGTTATTTTGTTTGATAATTAAGTCCTGGAGCCCACCGCGTGATGATTATTCTGGACCCATAAGGCAGAGAACCTGCGTGACGTTTTTCTCGAAGTTTAATTACCGTATGCTAATTTCCTTGCCTACTACGTGATTAATTAAAATCATATTTTCATAATCATTTGGCACTAGTATTGTTTTAGAATTATCATGATCTCCTAAATAGTGTCTGTAAATAAAGTCGCCTCTAATGGCAGGCGCGGGAGGCGAGGCTGACGACCTCTCCGTGTTTGTATCGCGGCGATTGGCAACATAACTGCCTTATTTACATTAAATACGCCACAAGGTTACAACGCGGATCAACGTCATTTGATCGCTGATGACTCCCTTAAACGCCCGGGCTGTGACTGATTCTCCGCGTCCCGCTGTCCACCGAGATTCACCCGGGAGTTTTTTTTTTTTTTCCCCCAGAAAAGAAACAGACTTTAAATAGTTTCAGGAGCAGGTAAGAATTACGCTTTTTCCTCTCCCCCTTTCCGTCTCTCTCTTCTCTCCCTCCGTGGCAATCTCTCTCTCCCTCTCGGCTGGATAAAAAATTCTTTAGTCAAAGGCAGGAATGCAAAGTAGTGACAAGCGAAGGGGCTGATATATGTCTCAGTAACGAGTCTGACAATCAGAATGTAGCTCTTGGAGAATAGATAGATTTTAATAAGTGTGTTTACATGAGCTCAAGGTCAGAAGCAAGCTGCGCTGTGTTAAATGGTTTCTTAGTTGCTAGACAGAGAGAAAAAATGGACGATCACACACCATTCTTTGTAGATTATTATATCAAGGGTTCAGTCTCTGGCTCATCAAAGCTAAATGCCGCAAGACCTATCTAGTTGCTGTGAATTATGCCAGGGCGACAATGGAGAGCGTTTTTAATGGTACAATGCATTTCACCTACCAGATAGGGGGAGGCCGAGCCGGGGATGGGGATGTCTGCTGGGGCTGGGTGATGAGTATCAATGAACGGGGCGATTCTGAAAAGAGGCAGACGAAAATCGAGCCCGCCCTGCCCCGGCTGGGCTGGGAACAGTTCGCAGGGCTCTGCCGAGTGGGCGAGCGAGGCGCGCGAGCAGGGCGCCCGTCCCCCCTCAGCCCCGGAAAATGATCAAGTCAATCATGTGGACATGTTTCATTATTCATTGAACACAATCTTTTACAACGCTCCGTTTACGTGCCCGAGTTTGCTCCCGACGCCCGCGTTTCAGTGTTTAAGGTAAGGAAAACAAAGGTGGGGGGGTCTTGGGGCGCGGCGCGGTGGGGGTGGGGGGCCGGGGGGGCGCGGCGGTGGGGGGATGGCCCTGGCGTCCGGGAGGTGGCAAAGTGAGTTTGGACTCTTGGCGCGGCCCCCCCCGTCCCCTCCCCCTCCCCATCTCCGCGAGGCCTGCCGCCGGGTTCCTTCTCGCCCCACCGCGATTAAAAAATATGGTCTAATTAAATATCCGTGGCTGTGACGTTGGCGAGAGAAGCTGTCAGCGGGGGGAAAAAAAGAGGAAGAAACCGAGAAAGCGGCGGCGGCCGGGCATCGAAGGGCGCTAGAGAACTTCGGCGGCGAGCGGGACCCGCGCCTGGGCCGCCGCCTCCCCCGCCGCGGTCCCGGGACCGTTACTTTGAAAAGGAGCCGCCGGGCCTCGCGCCGGGCGCGCCAGCGGGACCCCGCGCCCCGCTCCGGGCCCAGCCCGCGCCCCCCAGCCGCGCGCGGCCCGCGAGCCGCTCTCGGCCCCGGGAAACTTTCAAAAGGGTCTGGGGGGTGGGGGGAGTCTGTGGAGACTGGGAGCCCGGGGCCGCGGAAACTTCTGCTCAAGTGACTTTCCCCATTTTCTCCTTTGCCTGAGAATTGTGCGCCCCTCGCTCCCTTTCTTCCTTCGCGCCTCGCTGCGGGATTCCGGCCCCGCCGCCGGGGGGTAGAAAGGGTAATTTGTAATTTTTTTTTTTTAATCAAAGTTAGCCGATGCTTACAGTGTGTCAAACTCTCGGGCGCCAAGGGCCGCTGAGACCTGCCATTTTGTGTTTTCATTGGCCTCCTGTACCCGGGGAGTCGGGCGAGGCCAAGGCCGGGGGCTCGGTAGGGCCGGGGTGTCAGGGTCCGAACTCGCGACCCCAGGAAAGGCCGTGGCGCCTGCCAGCGCAGGTGGTGACCGCAGCACCTGCCCTAGCCTATCCCAGGCCCGGGGGGCCAATCCTGGGGCCAAAAATAAAAATAAAGAGATAAATAAGTAACAGGTTATGGAGGGAGCTGAGCCGGCCAGCCCGGGGCTGGAGAAATGAGGCCAGTCAGAGTGGGGGAGTACGGGCGTGGGGGCTTAGGAAGGCGGGGAGACGGAGGGTTGGGGGCGTCTGGGAAGAGCGCAATTTGGGGGAACGGAATCCCCAGGCCAGATGTATGACTGGGAGGAGAATGATCTTTGCTGATAAACCTTTCTGTTTGCTTCAAGACATTTTTTGAAGATGAAGAATTGAGGAAAACAGTCGTAGGCGGGACCAGGATGTATTTTAGGCAAAAAAAAAAAAGGGGGGGGGGGAGCTTTTCTTTGATGATGAGTAGGAAAGTGTCCAGATCTCGACGCGCCCATCTGTTGCAGTTTTGCAAATAATTTAAAATATAGATATCTGTATATAGATGGATGTGTGTAAAGTGGAAGGTGGAAACGCAGGCGCTGGGAAGTTAGGAAAAAGAATGAAAAGGGGATTCGGGGGCAGAGATCTGTCCCCAGCCCACTCTTCTGAGAAAACTCCTGCAGGGCTTTCTTTGGGGACAGGTGGAAAGTTGTCTCCCCTCCTTTTCACACTTCTGTATTGTGAACGTTCCTATGTCCGCCTCCCGGCGAACGTGCACACAACCCTCGAGTTAGGTGGAAGGTCGGACTATCGATTGGGGGTGGGCAGGGGACCGCGCAGGCCTGAGCAAAGAGCGGGGGCGAGGAGGGGCAGGGCGGGGTCCCAGCCCCGCGCGCCGGTCGCAGCCACGGCTGGGTTTTGTTTGCCGGATATTGTTATGTCTAACGAGTGCCTCACAGGAGACGTGATTTGTCAGCCGCCTTCGTTTTCACTTTAGCAGAAAATACGGCGGCTGCGCGGCGTCCTGGCCTGCGGGTCGGGGAGCCCGCGGGCGCTGGTGGGCGCGCAAGAGTGCGTGCGGGTGGGAGCGGGCGGCCGGCCGGCCGCTGGTAGGGGCAGTGGGCCGGGCGGGGTGAGTGCGCGCGCGGTGCCGGCCTCGGCTGCTCCTGCGCCTTCTCCCGGCAGCCGCCGCCGCTGTGCAGTTTAGCAGAAAACCGACAGGGGCCGCGTTTGCTGAGCGCATCCGGCCGCAGGGCAGCCCGAGCGGGCCGCGGGGCCGGGCTGGCCGGTGTAGACTCAGGGAGGGGGTTGGGGGGAGGACAGGCGGGGAGGGGCGCGAGAAGCAGGCTGGGCCGGAGTGCTCTCCACCGCCAGTGTCCGTTGTCCCCGGTGTCCCGGGCGCGTTGGGCAGCCCCTGGAGCCCTGGCCTTGCGCCCCCGCCCCCAACCAGGGCTTAGGTGAACTTGGGGTGGGGTGAGCGTGCGTGCGTGCGTGTGTGTGTATGTGTGTGTGTGTGTGGCGGGGGGGAGGTTAGACTGGGAACGCGCTGTTTTCTTTTCCAGTTTGATATTAGCAACTGGATTTTTACTTTGAGACCGGCTTTGCTCACTGCTGGGGTTGGGAGGGGGCGATCTTTTCCCATCACTCACATCTTTGTTCATTGTTCACTGAGTGGAAGGCAGGCGACTTAAAGAGACGAAAGAGGAAAAAGAGGGGGAGCAAGAAGAGGGAAGGAAGAGAGGCGCGGGGAAAGCGTCCCCGCCCCCGCCCGGGTCGGGTTGGACGGTGAAACAGTAAACCCGCGCACGGAGGGTCGCCGGGAAAGTGGACATTACCGCTTTAATTAACTTCGAGATGCTCCGGCGGCGGGACCTGGCGTAGCCGTGACGCGCCCCCATAAATCTGCCCGGCCCGGGGCTGCTCCGAGAACTCGTACAGTAGCGGCGTCAGACTCGACGCGCGCCTCCCAGTCCGGAGCCTATTTGCATAATTGGATCTTTCTTTCTTTTTTTTTTTTTTCTTTCTTTTCTTCCTTTCCCCTCATTCTCCCTCCCTGAAACTTGTTTGAAAACCCAAGTGAAAACTGCGACGACCTGCACGCTCAAAAGCGAGTGCCAAGTAAGTGCCCTGCCGTGGCCTCGGTGCGCCCCGAGGTTAGCGCGCAAAGCAGGCGAGCGAGGTGCCCTGGCGCCGTGCGCTGCCGGGCGGGCCTCGGCGGAGGGCTGCTCGCTGGCTGGAGGACTGCAGCCGCCGGCTCCGGTGCTCCCGGCTAGCAGCTTGCACAACTTTTCCCCCCTCTGCTCCCGAGTTTTCGGGTCAGGTGAGGTGTTTGGGCCAGGCGTGTACCTGTAGCGAGAATCGGGAGGCGATCATTGGGACGCGGTGGAGTTGGGCATCTCGGGTCCTGGCGGGTAGTCGGTCCCCGCCGCGGTGGAGGGTAGAGCTGCGAGCCAGAGAGCGAGCCGGGCCGGCTGCTAGTCGCGCCGCGCCGCGTCTGCAGCTCGTCGCCAAATGCCTCCCCCATTATTCTAAGGTTTGTGTCTCTGGCTGTGTGTGTGTGTGTGTGTGTGTGTGTGTGTGATCGGCTGTGCTTTAAAAAGAAAGGAAAGCAAGCACAACAAGAGCAAGAAGGGCTTCTCCCTTAGCTCCTTCCCTCCCCCCCCTCCAATTTCTCCAGCATCATTTATTTCTAGTGCTCGAAGGAGAGTGTGCAGGGCTTCTTTACTAAAGACAGAGTCACCGAGAGACTGACAATTCTGTTGGAAATGCCATAAATTCTATAGCCAAAATGTAGCTACATTCATAAAATATCAACCGTGGCCTGTCCAGATAAGTGATTTTATAATATCTCAAATTTTATTAAAAACACAATAGTGTATTATTTATTTACATGTTCAGAACCTGGGGAAAAGTAGATTTTCTTGGGAGAAGACTGTAACCCTAGTTTCTGTTTGCTAGGAAATTTGCTGGCAGCTCGGCCCACCAGCCTGACACGGGAAGGGGCAGGGGACTCAGCTTTGGCCTGGGGAGACGCAGGGGCGCAGCGGGCAACCCTCCGGCCTCTGCTTGGGGAGAGCCTAAGGCTTCTGGCTGAAGGCTGCTTTAGTTATGATGTCATTCTGATAGCGGAGTGCAAATGTCTCCTGATTCCACCATTAACCGCCTGGCTGATTTGCTTGGTAATGATAGCACTGCCGTCCAGCGCTTTGACAAATGCAGGCCCGCAGAGCCCTAGGAATTAACTCCCCCTCCACCCCCAGGAAGAAGTGAGCTGCCAGAAGTCTCACTACTGGGACCCTGACTTGAACTTTGTAGTGCCTGAGTCCAGACGCTAACAAGGATGACAGGCCCCTAGATTGAGGGATCCCTGTTTTCCCAAAGTTTGGAAAACTTTTAGAAGGCTTCAATCTACAGAATACCCTTAAGCTGGTAACACTTGATTTGGGTTGTGACCAGGCAGAGGCATTTTTTTGATCTGATGGATGGCTGGGACCCCAGGTCTCTCTGGGGCCATTGCATAGAAAACGGGATTGTGACATCTGCTTCCTACCTTCAGTCCCTTAACTGTGACTTTATGTTAATATCACTGCAAGTAAACCGGATTTAGTGTGGATTTTTAAATAGTGTACAATGATTTAAGATTTCTTTTGATTTACTGTTCAAATGAAATTTGCATAAATGTGATGAAAATGAACTTAACATCTGGGCATATGAAAAAAGGTTAGTACCTCATATGTCATCTGCAGAGAAAGTCTCTAAAATGCTTTCACCCTAAACTGGGTTCGGGGAAACAGTTCCTGGAGACATAAATGGTAATTATGGAAAACCTGGAGAAAGCGCTTTCAATAAATTTGCATTCTCTTGGACCACGGCTCTGAAAACCCATCTTGTTCTGTGCCTGGAGTGCTTAACTTCTGAGCAAGCTTGAGATCTCACAACTCAGCAAGTTAACTGCTGGCTGGGGCTGTCTTCACGGAAGACATAGGGCAGAATAAGGAGAGACAGTCACGCTGCTCTGGTCCAAGCCGGAGGCCAGTAACCCCCATTATGAGAGAGGACAGGGAGGTGGCCAGGATGTGCAGCCCTACTAACCACAGCTGCCCATTGGGTATTGAAGGCAGTGCTGAGATGTAGAATCATTCATTGCCTGCTGAGCCCCAAAAAGCTGACAGATTAGGTTGTCTACTCTGCCTTAGGTAACCAAAGAAATTTCCACCAGATCAGACCTATAAAATCCAAGAGCCCATTCAAATGAACTCTGAACTTCACCTTTCTGAGCAAGAGAAACTTATCTCTGGCATAAGGGAATCAGAGTTAAACAGCCTTTCCCAAACGTGGTTGCCTTTTGCTCAAAAGTTGGCTGTGAATGGCACAGGTGTTTTTAAAGTGCCTTGAATGGAAGGGGAAAAAAAGACAGCAATGATGCTCATGAGAATATAGATGAACTTATTTTTTTTAAAGAAGAGGATCATAAAAGAAGAAAGCAAATAGATTTATTTTTCCAGTTTGAATGAGGACAATTATAGCTTTTTAACGTCTTTGGATTTAGTGTTTTTAATAAGCCTTTTAAGTAAGCTGAAATATCAGCTTGCATTTTGTTCTCAGCATTATTTAAAGTGAGACTTGACGCAAGTTTAAAAACAGAAGTGAGCTTTTTGTAGGTCAGCTTTTGTCCATGCTGAGGTTGGGAGTCCCCCACAAACCTCTGCCAGGACCCTGAGCAGATGAGAGTGCTCAGCCCCGCTTCACCCTGTCTCCAGGTGAGATAGATTTGGGCTGGAAGGCTGCCGGCGGTCAGGTGACCTGATGCTATCTCCCAGACTGTGAAGGTTGGATTTTGGAGTCTAAAAGCAAGATGCAAGTTCACTGACATGGGAGAGACTCACATCTGCTAGTAGGGGCTTGTGAGCCGAGTAGCTCAGTGAAACCATGCCTGTCATGCACACCGGCCGCCCCGTCTTGGACATGCCATTGCAGGACAGCAGAGACGCTGGAGGGAAAGGAGCTGTCCTAGGCAAGGTGGGGGTGGAGGGTCTGACTGGTGTGGCTCATTGTGTTTTACCTGGTCTTGTGGTACCTGTTTGGGAGTTGTTGAGAGAGGGGCCTTTTGTTAAGGAGAGGGTTGCTTGCTCAGGTCTGGGCTGTCTAGGCCACCCTTGGTGGCATTGAATGCCATAGAGGGTAAGAGCCAAGCTAACTTAGAGAGTCCTATGTGCAATCAAACCGAGCTAAGCCAGGGAGTTGGCCCACCAGGATCTCAGTTGTGGTGATGCTGGGGTGTGTGTGTGTGTGTGTGTGCACGCTGGAGAGGGTGTTCTTGCTAGAAACACCTGTTATGAGATGATTTCCTATTTATTCACAGTGTATTACCCAGGGTAGATTAGTGAGTTTATCAGTGTCTGTGCACAGTGGAAGGACTGGGGCTAAAAGAGCTGAAGGAATCACAAAGTGGAGGGGGACATGTATGATCAGAAGATGGACCCTAAAGAATGCAGGCCCCCTTTCCTACATCATTGTGCAGAGAGCAGGGCTGGTTTTAGTGGACTCTCTTGGCTGTTAGAAAATGTTACCCATGCAGCTTTCACTTAAAAAAATCATTGTAGATCTTTGGGTTCTCTTATACTGGAGTTTTTGCTGCTACAGAGGGCATTGCTGCTGCTGCTAAGTCGCTTCAGTCGTATCCGACTCTGTGCGACCCCATAGATGGCAGCCCACCAGGCTCCCCCATCTCTGGGATTCTCCAGGCAAGAACACTGGAGTGGGTTGCCATTTCCTTCTCCAATGCAGGAAAGTGAAAAGTGAAAGTGAAGTCGCTCAGTCATGTCCAACTCTTAGCGACCCCATGGACTGTAGCCCACCAGGCTCCTCCGTCCATGGGATTTTCCAGGCAAGAGTACTGGAGTAGGGTGCCATTGCGTTGTCCGACAGAGGGCATTGAGCGCTTGGCTTTTCACAGCCTCTGAGCATGCTAGAGGTCAGGTTTATCTGCCCTAAGAGACCAGATCCAGGTGAGGCCTTTGGTGGGACTTGCCAGGCTGGCCTGAACATTGTTTCTCTAGACCGGGGTTTCTCAAGTGTGACACTAAGGATGTTACCCACTTGTAGACTCTGTCCTGTGTTTTATAGGATGTTGAGCAGCATTCCTGACCTCTACCCACTAGACGCCAGTAGCTCTCCCCAGTTGTGACAATCAAACGTGTCTCCAGACATCTGCATACATCCCCCTGGGGGAAATCAGGTTCACTTCCCACAGCTTTTATGTGCCAGGCCCCATCCTGGGCATCTCAAGGGGCACAGGGAAGTCTGACCCTCAAGGAGCGCACAGCCTGGTGGGGAGACACGTGTGTCCCAGTGCCCTGGGATACCAGGGCCTGTACCACATGGGGGCAGAACTGGGGGTCTGAGAGGAAGGGGAATGTCAATTCACAGTAGAGGAATACCTGGGTGGAGGGTGTCTGGGGCTCAACTCTGTTTTTATTGTCAGTTACACCCTGAAAATGGCCCTGCCAGTGAGAGCTGTGTTTCTGGGCTCCCTGACTGTGACAGGCAAACCAAGAAGTATAAGGCAACAGTTCTCAGACTCTGAGTTGAGGCTGGGCATCCTGCTGGCAGGGTGATGACAGTGGCTTATTTCTGTGCATTCACTACATGGCAGTCATGGGTTCTAAGCACTCGACTTGTTTAATCCTTACAGCCTCTCTATGAGCAGGTACTATATTTGTCCCAAATTTCAGGAAGGGAACCTCAGACATTGAGAGAGGGGAGTGGAGGATCCAGGCTTAGAACCCATCCAACCTGCCTCTGGAGTTGTCACATTCAACCCCACTCCTGCCCAGAACACCTCCCTTGACCCATGGCTAGCTGCCCTTTCTGAGGGCACACTCACCACAGAACCCCTGGAATTCCATCATTGACCCACCAAGCTCATCCACACAGAGCCAGCAGCCCCTTTTAAGGGACACAGATCTCCAAGTGGGGCCTCTGGGTGGTAGTGGCAGGAAGGTTATGCAGATACATTAAGAGATGCAAGAAGGATAATTAGTTTGTAGGGTCCCCCTCCTCTACCTACCTATTCTTACTCCGTAGCTTTACAATGAGAAAATTAAGTGCCATTTTGACACAGGAAAAATGATCACCGTAGGCTTGAGCTGACATTAACCCGAAAGTTTTCTATCAAGGCTTTGATCACCTGAGCTGTGTTTAGCTTTGATTACTGAGGTGGGCTTGTCTCTTGTACTCTGCCCCACCCTGTTCTCTCTGTCTCTGCTAGTCCTTCAGCTCAGTCCCTCACGATCTTTTAGCCTGTGTTGGTTGTTATCGAACACACATTCACCCGTACACATAGGCAGGATGAAGTAACCCTATTTAGGTTGTGAAAGCCAACCCACAGAGCCTCTAAAGTTGAGATTAATCACAGAAATGCCCATCTCAGCCTTAATTACAATGACGTTCTTACTTGCATGTCTGAGGTTTCAAAATAATTCCTATAGATTTGGATGAGATTTTGGTTCGTGGAAGGGCTAGATGGTAGGGCTCTCAGGGAACATTAATGCCTGTAGTTTCTAGGCACCTGAGAAGGCAGGGTCTGGGGCCTCTCTGTAGGTGTGCAGAGGTGGCCAGACATAGCCACCAGCAGTGGCTGCTCTTGGGTGCCTGCCTTATGCCAGACCCTGCACTCTGCACCTTGGATTTGTAGTCTTAAGGAGACCTTTTGACAACAGAGTGAAGGGCATCCCTCGGCTCGGTTTCACCAGTGGGCAGACTGAGAGGTGTGGCCACTTGTTGCAGCTACAAGCCAGGGTTCGAAGCCAGCCTCATTAGCCCTGGGTCTCACACTGCTGACCTGTCTGCACCGCTGCCTCCCTACTCAGTACTCAGGACTGTGAGTGCAATCATCCTTCCCTGTCATAGTAACTCGCCTTTCTCATGAAAGTTAAAAATGTAAACCAGAACTTGCTACTTGGAGAACATATGCATTGTTATAAATTTGTTTTCAAGAGGGAGAAAATATTTGGAAACTGTATCAGCTAAACTGTATCAACTATAGAGAAGCAAACAAATCACAGACCACATAGATATTATATATGGAATTTAATTTCTTGAATAGCTTGATTATTTAATTTTATCTTTCAAAATATCTGGAAATACTTATTTCTTATTGACTAGAGAAGAAAGTGGCACGATTTTTTTTTGTTGTTCTTTAAATTTTTAAAAAAATTCTTTATTAAAATCTATTAAAGTCAAGTCAAGCAAAGCCTTCCAAATTATTACAGAAAGGCTGTTATTTCTATGAAGTCTATTGAAGGGGGTGGGAAATCTTATCAAAATTACAGCTAAAGTGCTTTAATTATTTTGCCTCCTCGGCCAGGGCTCGCAGTCTGGGGGTTGTAATCTATTGATGCCAAGTGGCTATTTCAGCAGCCTTAAATCTGTACCGAGCAGAGAGCATCTCACTGGTGAAACATGGCTGGATCTGGCAGTTAAACTCTGTAGGATTCCTGCAGCATCTGAGAAACTTTATTCACAAACATTTTCCACCTGAAAGAGGGTCAGCTCTGGTGGGTGGCAATCCTGCTCTGAGAGCCAAGAAGAGTTCAAAAGGTGGGAAAGTGCAGTGTGGGAATGTGGGAGAGGGAAAAGCTGCCACATGCGGACATTAAAGGATTTCATCTGTGCAGCCAAAACCTCTTCGATGGTGGAGGGCGGCCTCTGCACTGGTCCCCACTGCCAGTAGGTCTCCTCGAGTCCTCGGGCTGCTCTGAGCCATCTGAAGCCCAGCTCCACCAGGAACTCTCATGGACTCTGGAAGCACCATTTCTTAAGCAAAATGCCAGACACCCTGTCTGCAGTTCTTTTCTGAGCTCATTGATTTGACAACTTAATATCTATTTTCTGTGTGCTTTTTGTTTTGTTTCATTCTCCCCTCTTCCCAGCCTCCACCGCCCCCCCCCCCCCACCCATTTCCTCCTTTTCAGCTGTTTTCACCCTTTGCACACGAATTTCTGAAACTATATGAAAAAAAGCTTTCGTTGAAGTCTGGTGGGGGACCATTTGAATTTTAGTCTTATTTAAAATTCTCCTCTAGCATATTTTAGAGGCAGAAGGACAGACACGATGAGACGAACGTTTGCATCATCTGAAAATGTATTGATTAAAGCCCATAAGGTGGCAGTTTCCCCTTTAATAACTGCTGCCACCCCGAGGAAGACACAGTGGCTTTCTAAGTGCGTGACAAATGAGGGGCTCACCCAGGATCTGGTCATCTCATTGGCATTTCCCGTGACAATGCTTCTGTGATGTAACCAGTGGTGATATGCTTGCCTTTTGGGGGGGATGTGCGTTCCGTGCCTTCTGGCATGTTTATTCTTTAGCAATGGCTGTCTGGTGAGGTCAAGTAATATATTGCAGATTATTGGAGTACGTACCATTTTCAAAACCCTCCCGGAAGAACTGGCTGCGTTTTGACACACTGCCCTTTTATCTCAGTGATACCAGCAACTTGATCCTCACATTTCCCTCCTGTCTCAAAAGGTTGACAGGAGCTAGATCCGTTGTGAGACGTTTTTCCAGGGACTGCTGGCTCTGCTTGAATCAGGAGCCTGGCTGCTCAGGTGACAAATACCAGGCCCTTGTGTGGATCGTGGGGACTACTGGGGTCTGCTATTCAGAAAACTTTCTCTCCCTTTGCATGATAATATTGTTCTGATAAAATTCGTGTAATTCTTGTGTGTGATCTCCAAATACCACCTTCCATAAAATAATTTGTTTATTGATCTAAAGAAGGAGTGGTTTCCAGCTCTTTCGTTCCTTGGGACAGACTTTTCGAGTTAGAATCTGTCTCTTTGACTCTCTTCTGCTAGAGGTTGGCCTCCTGTGGAGGTCGGGCAAAGGGGTTAGGCGACCTGGGGAGGCTGGGGACTAAGCACTTTTTTCTTTAGGAACCAGGGCTGAGCAGAATTCAAGGTGCAATTCTAATAGAACAGTCTGTGCTTAAATGGACTGATATTTGTGTTTGCCCATCTCCATCTTGAAGGCAAGTGAATTAAATCATTGCTGCACGGGGGAGCAGTGCAAGGGGGCCCTCTTTTTATTAATTTCTATCATCAGCCAACTGTTAACCCTTAGATTAACACAAAGAAACTTTGTGTTCCTTCCTACTTTCTGTATCATTGCTCCGGAAGGAACAACTGCCGGGGAATTCTTTGTGTGCATTTTATTTGCTAATTAAATTTTTTGCAACGGTTACACAGTACACGTTTTGCTTGATATATCAGTATCTATAAGTTAGTTTTTTGCATTATTTACTTTTTAGGGGTGTTCCCTCTTTCATTGCATGATTAAGATGCTTATTTCACTGAGCTGGAAACATTGAGTTTGTAAATGAGGAAGAGCTAGAAGCGTTTTTGTTATTGTTTTTCAGCAGTGTAACACAGTAATAAAGAGCTCAGGACCAGTCAGATGGGACCAGGCTCGATACCCAGCGCCACTCCTTCCAAGATCTTTGAGAGCAGGGCATTTTCTGTCTTTAAGCCTCAGTTTTCTCATCCGTAGAATTGGAATATTTTTTTCCTCCCGAATTGAGTCATCAGAATTAAAAGAGAAAATGATTACTTAATGAGCCCAGAGACCAGCTATTCTACAAATGGCCAGCTAATATTATTACTTGTATTGTACATTTTGTTAAATATTTTAGGAATGAAAACCCTACCCCACACAATAGCCATCAATCACTTGCAAAGCCTAGTGAGCTGTCATTCCTCTTTTGTTTCCCTGACTGGTCTTTGGAGTTATTTATCCGGGAATCAATAAGTATCAGCTGATTGATTTCCTATACATTTCAGAAGATGCATTTTAAAGGGTCAGCTGAGTTTATGGAAGGTTATGGAATGGGGGTAGGGTTTAAGTCCTCACTAAACAAATATGCTCATTCCAATCCATCAAGTGTTAGCACTGTGTTCCCAAACCATACACGCACGCACACACGCACACACACACACACACACACACACACACCATACCACACCACACCATACCACACCCTGGTTGTAGCAATCTTGGTAGGAACATTATGCACCTTACTCTTTATCTTTGCCCTGGATCCAAGCCAAAGGCCCCAAGGAGGCACTACTGTCATTCATTCCTTCTTCATTCATTCATTCAATCTTTTAAAAAAATATGTATTAAGTGTATTCTGTGTCCTAGGCAGATTAGTGGTGTGGAGAGCAGAATCACTTTTGAGGGTGTTATACCAAGACCAAAGTACAAGTGTAGGCAGTGAAGATGATGCTTTAGGTTCCAGGTTCCAAAATACACACACAGAGACACAGACACACACACAAGCACACATGAAATTCACCTGATTTGCATACTTACACACAATCACTTGATGATTTCAAGGGACCCAAGTGCTTGTGCATGAAGTATAAAATTAATGAGTTGAACTTGTGGCCATTGCATTCAAGATGAGTTACCCAAGAGAGAGGTGGGGAGTTGAACATAACTCCTTTACTTTTTCCTGCAGGGGAAAGCGTGGAATTCTGGGTGGCTTTTCCTCACTGGGGGGGATACCAAATCTATGACAAAATCAACATTCCAGTCATCCTTGGAAAGTACCTAGCAATGTTATATTAAGATACAAGATCCCATCTTCCTGTAGGAAATTTGAAACCATGATCAGGTCTTATAGATATACATCTAGCATTTATTGAGTGCTTATTACATAGATGACCTTGGGCTTTAAAGTGCAAGATATTGTTTAATTTAGTTCTTAGAACACTGCCTTTTGGTGGAGAACAGGAGGTATATCCATGCTGTATGACTTGCCCAAGGTCATGTAGCTGGTAGATGGCATTGCTGGGCTTTCTCTGCATGGACTTGTGCCTGTGACTGTGGCTGTGTGTGACCTTTGGACTGGGGCTCTGGATAGCTGGTCTGGACCTCTGGAGATGGCATTCTCTAGAACAGAACCATTGGAGAGTCAAGGCTTCTGAACTTCATGGACCTCTTCTTCAGTTGGAGTAGGCTGCCATGGAGCAGAGCCCTTGGCAAGCGGTGAGGGCTGCTTTCCTGTCGCACTCTTTTCTTTGCACCACTCGGGGCAGTGTCGCCGTGCTCTACGTTCATTCTCTTGGATTTATCTGTCCTATGGATATTCACAGTGTAGGTGCTGAGAACACAGCAGTGGACCCAACATCCATGAGTCCTGCAGCTCTAGAGAGTCATAAGAGACATAATATTTGTCATGCCCACTTTGATCATGAAGATTCTGAAGGAAGAGGACAGAGGGCTATGGGGAAGCCCCTCTTCAACGAGTTGGTCAGTGCTGTTCTTGGTGGTCTAAAGGTGAGAAGGAGCCAGTAAAGCAACGGGTAGGGAAAACTCCCAGGCAAGGGAACAGCATGTGCAAAAGCCCTGAGGCTGGAAGGACCTCAGTGGTGAGAAGAAAGAAGGCCAGGGTGGTTGGAGCTGATTGTGGACTGCTCCCCAAAGGACATTACAGTTGTCTTTCTTTGCACCGAGGAGATATTGTCTAGCTGAAGCTGCTCCCTCAGTCTGCTGTGGGCATGGCCTGTTGAGGGCACTTCTGTTGGAGGGTGTCTGCTGGCGGCTGTGGCCTTCTCTGCCATCCAAAGTCAATATTTTCCTTCCAAGTGGCCCTTCCCTCCTTCCATCCATCCCTTCTTCTCCCAATGTAATTCATTCATTCCACAAATATCCACTGAACATCTACTCTGTGCCAGGCACATAGTGAATATAAAGTTAGTTGCAAAGATAAAAGTCATGTAAGCTCTCTCAGATTTTAGGATCTATTGAGATTCACAAGTGCTTCTGTGATGCCTGGCTCCCCTCTGCCCAAATCCTAACTCTAGGGGTATCCCCCTGACTGCACAGTTCTGCTATACTTAGTTTGGTTAGACTTGTTTATTTAGTCTCAGAGGAGAGAGGGTGAAGCTCAAGTCTGCACCAGCATCTCAGAGTCACCCTGTCTCTCCTGTGTGCAGCCGTAGTGGCTGCACACTTCCTCCCTTCCCACCTCTTGTTCCTGAGTGTGCACCCGTGTCAGGCAGTGTGCAGAGCGCCAGGCGGAATGACGGGCAATGCCACCATGGGGCCTCTGTCTCCATGGGGACACTCAAGTTTGTGCTTGATTAAGATGTCTTGGGATTTTGAGGAGGTTCTCACCACCCAGCAATTTCTGGGGGTCATGAACTCGTTCCCCTTTCAGGAAAGGGACAGCTTGGCAGGAAAGCCAGATACTTGTTTATATCACCTGTAAGTCCAAAGAAGACTTTATGCTATGGAACTTGAAAGTACACATTTACATGCCTGGCTGTTTTGATTCATTACTTACATGATTACTCTAGTAACTTTTAAATTTAATTTAGTTTAATTTTTTAGTGGAAAATGAAGTATGTCCTGGCTCTTTGGATACTGAACTTTTTTTCTCTTCATTTGGTTTTAAATGGTTAAGTAAATTTCATTAAATAACTGTAAACATTCCAAATCATCCTGCATATATATCGTATTTCACATCATCACAACTTCGATGTAAAATATTAAAATGTAAATGACTCAAAAGAAAAATTATGGAAACAAATGCATGACTTTTATTACACTTTCAGAAAACTTGCTCAGATATTTCCCTTTCCTTAGCAAAAATCTGTGATGAATTAAGAGAAAAAACATTTAAGAGTACTATAAAAAATAATTCTTTAGAATAAAGGAACAGACCTTGGTAAACAGTATTCCCCCATTTTATCTGTTCAGATATGTGAGTATATGTTAGATATTGTCCACTCATCAACTTGATTATTATAAAGTAAGTTATATCAGCATGAATATTATCATTTTAATTTCTGAGCTTTAGTTGGAATAATAGTTTATCCAAGTACATAAATGTAAATCTAAATTTGTATATATTTCATGAAATTTGAACCAACAGTTCTTCCTTTTCCTCTTAAGAAATATTTCAGTATAGTAAAAATTGTCTGGGAAGCATTTGGTATTTTATTTTGGTCTCTGTCACGACTTTGCATGTGATTGTTCTATATTAATCTTGAAAAGTGACACAAGATTTCTTTTCCATAATAAATAGCAAATAAGTTAATAATAACAAATGATAACTCTAATGAAAAAATTATATTTTCTCCAACTTAATAGAAGAGTGGCAATAATAGGTAGGATAAAATAAAATCAATATTTTGACACTGCCCTATTATGTCTGCCTCATTAATTTGGAGAAAACTTCTCTCTTCAATCCTAAATCACAAAGTGTCAACAAATAGTAGTTTTAATGTCTACTCTCATTCCAGTACATTTAATGCTTTGCAAGTTATTTTTGGAGGAAAATGATTTTTGATTCTGCAGATGTATAGAGATTGCATTGTGTAGGTTTTTGTCTTAGGGAACAATGAAAAAGTTTTGCCATGTAATTTGTATTCAAGAGATAGTTCATTCCAAATTCCAATTCAGCACAATACTATATGGTTTTTCACATAAATGAATATATGTGTATGCATATCTGTTTGAGTCTATATGTATATATTTGTATATGTATGTGTATGTATGTATTATTGTCCTGTTTTATTTTCTTCACCCACGCTCTCTCTCTCTTTTTTTTTTTTTTTTTTGCCATGGGCCCCTGCAGTGAAAGTGCAAAGTCCCAACCCATTGGACTGCCAGGGAATACCCCCACCACACACACACACACACACTCACACACACACACACACTCACACACTCACACACACACACACACACTCACACACACACACACACTCTCTCTCTCTCTCTCTCTCTCAAAGGGCATGCTCATTCATGTTTATTAATCTCACCCAAAGTTTCACTTAGCTTCCTCTTCCTTTAGAAGAATCCAGCATTTCTGATTTCTGAGTACAATGCTAGCACTTATTCAGGCTCCTATTGACTGGGGCCACGTGATATAAGTGATTGATCCACCTTAGACACAGGCTTGCTAATTTTCCATCGTAACGGTCCTTTCCACCTAGTCCATTCTTCCTTACTCCATACAGTGTTTAAGAACGCTTCATCCTGCACACACCCCCCTCCCCGTCCTTGCTGTTACACTAACGCAGAATTACATCTTTCACTTGTGCAAAAGTATTTGTATCACCACTGCCTGTCCTCCTTTGTTTTCCTGAGATCACAAAAGCCTGGGATTTAGAATAGCAGATAATAACATACGGTGCATATTATTGATGCTGCTTTAATTGTCTTATTGACAACTCACTTGAACTTGGAGAAGCACGCTAATATTTATCATCCTGTGAACTCATGTGCATTTTCTTAACTAAAGTCGTAATTACAGAAGAATTTCAAAACTCAGATGTCTGTCCGCAACAGCCTCACCTTTCCTCTGTGTGGACAAAGGCTTCCAGGCGGCTGCATGGAGAGAGAACTCTTCACTCACTGCCCCCTAAGCGTTCGTGTCCTCCGGACTCTTCTCCCTCTAGGGGGCATCTGACTAATTAACGCCTTGACCAGCACCTGGCCAGGAGAAGAGGCAGAGATGGGACCCACCTGAGCAGTTGTAAAGGGGGCAGTGCCCATCTGGCTTTGGGGTTGCCCAGAGGTTTTTGTTTTTTGAAGAGACAGGTGTTTCTTTCCTTTTGGGAAATGCCCATAAAGAACATTAAAAGATTTAAAACAGGCTGGAGCTGAAATTGAGGCTGTTGTGCTGGCTAGGAGGCAAAAATCCATTTGAGGAGGGCTTTGACAAGCTTGAGTTGATGAATGGAGCCATCATGGCTACCCCCCTTTCGCTCCCCATCGTTCGCTAGGCTCCGACCCCGGCCCCCTCTAACTCAGTTCCCTGGGTGTGGCAGGCTTGATCACACTCGAGGTCTTTGGCATGGCTATTTCCTCCGCCTGGAACACTCTTGTCCACACCTTCACTTGGCTGCTTCTGCTTATCCCTCAGGTCTACCAAAGGCCACCTCTTCCAAGAGGCTTTTCCTGGCTGCCCTCTTCCTCTCCGCCACGTTGGTCACCCCTCAGCTCATTGCCCTATTTTGTTTTCTTCATGGGATTTATCTTTCTGGATTCATTGAGTGTTAGCGTACCTTCTGTCTCACTCCCTCCACTAGAACTAGACTCCCCAAAGCCAGGGCCTCTGCAGGCTCTCTGATGACTCTCCTTCTAACACCTAGAACAGTAGTTTGCAAAGGTGGCCAATTGACCAATATTTTTTGAAAGAAGGCTACTTTCCTAAAGGAAAAAAAAAAAAAAAAAACCAAAACGTGTTTGGGAGTTTACCCTGACCTTTGAGAACAATGTCGTGTCATCCCCTGACGCGCCCTTTGTTTCTTTTTAGAGTTGGGGCTGCAGCTGCGTCTTTCTCCAGGTTACTGAGAGGGCGCCGTGATGGCGATTCAGAAAGGCGGTTGTCTCTAGATAGAATATTAGTGTTATTGCCAAGTTTCTGCCCCTTGTGGGGCACTGCTCAGATGAGGGGGTTTCTTCTGGTTTGGGTTGTGGCTACGGAGGCCTCCTGTCTCAAGCCATCTCCCTGCCTGTGCCACCTTGTTCGAGGTGGGCCATGCAGTCTCCCCCCCACAGCCTCTCCCTTGACATCAGTACGTGGGGCACGGAGAGCCCTCATCGGGGTCTTTGTCGCTGCTGAGAGCAGCTGCGTGGGGCCCTGATTAACACGGATAAAGTTGTTAGTGGCTCTACATTCTCGTCTTTGGCAGCACTTGATGGGGGACCCTGGGCAGAGGAGCCGTGGGGCCTGCAGAAGATGCCATCTTGACTCCCTGATTGGTGAGGCGCTCATCTGACTGATGAGTGAGGTGGAGCCACCCCACTGGCTTCAACGAGACACTCGAATCACAGAGCGTGATTGCAGAAGGGGAGAGAGGACTTTAAACCTATGTCACATCCTGTTGCCCAAGTGACTGCCATCTTGGGGAGTTTTGTGACACTCGTACGACTTGCAGAGCCTGTTTTCTGAAAGTGCTGGAGATACTCGTCTTCCTCCTCCCAACAAGTCAACCGCAACCGAGAATTCCACAGAAAAAGAGGAGATGGGGTAGATCTGGGAATGACGGTCCCATGAGTCTTCATTTCCACCTGTTTGCCCCACAGAATTCTTCCTCTGTATAAAATTCCTCCTTTTGACCCCTATCATTTGTTTTACTGTGTGAGCTACATACACATCTTTTCTCCTCTACTAGATGTGAACTCTTTGAGGACAGAATTTTCTTTTTCTTCTCTTGCTGTGTCAGTGACTTGCCAGCCACTAACTGTCCCCCACCCTCACCCCACAGGGTGTCTGGCACCTGTGGGAGGGATTTGGAATGGGAGATGGAAATAATAAAACCTTAATAAAGAATTAGGAACACAGGTGTCTTTTGAAACGATTAAGAATAATTTCCCAGTGACTTGTTTGTGATTTTATAGGTCTCTTGGACTAAAAACTATTTGCTATCTAGTCTTTCTTTTTTCACTTCAGTGAGTTAAAATGTTTGCTAATTACTTAAAGAGCCCCACTCTACAAGGGTGGCTTGAGACCACTATTACTCAAAGCCAAAACTTTTTGGGTAGTGAAGGTTTCATTGAGAATGGGTTCCATGATCGGGTAGAATAAGAACCCCTTGGTGGTGTGCTTCTTGGTTGTGACCTGTTGTTGACAGTGAAAAGCCAAAGTGTCAGTCAGTTGTGTCCGACTCTTTGTGACCCCATGGACTGTAGCTCACCAGGCTCCTCTGTCCATGGAATTCTCTGGGCAAGAATACTGGAGTGGGTAGCCCTTCTCTTGCTCCAGGGGATCTTCCTGACCCACGGATCAAACCCAGGTCTCTTCCATTACAGGCAGATTCTAGACCCTCTGAGCCACCAGGGAAGCCCCTGACTCTGTCATTTAGCAGAGGGCTAGGTGGAACATGGCTTTTCATTGGATTCTGGCTTGGACTTAACTCATGACTGCCCTCCAGTCTCTCTTCCTTGGGGCCTCCTAGTCACCAGCATCCTGTTCAGCTGTGTGTTTCAGCTGTTTGATTGTTTGAATGCAATCAAATAATATGTGTTCATGGGGACCCACTGTGTGCCCTCATGGCAGATTTTTGTACACAATTCAAACATTGGATGGAGGTACAAATCTGGGTCCAGGCCCTTGCTTGGTTAGTCACTTAGGCAATTTATTATCCCGGCTGGATCTGTTTTCCTATCTGTAAAATGAGGAAGGTGTACCTACCGAATTGCTCTCAAACTTAGGCAGATAAAAGAATGGCTTGGGAGACTTGTTAAACAATTGTCTTCCTGGGTACCACCCTGACCGTCCAGTTTTGTAGGTGGTGCTGATGCCCACGGTGCAGCCATGAAATTAAAAGACACTTGCTCCTTGGAAGAAAAGCTGTGACCAACCTAGACAGTATATTAAAAAGCAGAGACATTACTTTGCCGACAAAGTTCTGTCTAGTCAAAGCTATGGTTTTTCCAGTAGTCATGTATGGATGTGAGGGTTGGACTGTAAAGAAAGCTGAGTGCCGAAGAATTGATGCTTTTGAACTGTGATGCTGGAGGACTTTTGAGAGTCCCTTGGACCGCAAGGAGATCAAATCAGTCAATCCTAAAGGAAATCAGTCCTGAATATTCATTGGAAGGACTGATGCTGAAGCTCCAATACTTTGCCCACCTGATGCGAAGAAATGTCTTATTATAAAAGACCCTGATGCTGGGAAAGATTGAAGGCAGGAGGAGAAGGGGATGACAGAGGATGAGATGGGTGGATGGCATCACTGACTCAACGGACATGAGTTTGAGCAAACGCCGGGAGTTGGTGATGGACAGAGAGGCCTGGCACGCTGCAGTCCATGGGGTCGCAAAGAGTCGTACACAACTGAGCGACTGAACCGAACTGACGTCCAAGGATCCCCAGTTGGTCCAGTGGCCGTTTCCAGTTCTGCTGTGATAGTGTATGAAATGAATTTGGAGAAGTGGTTAAACATTGGCAAACCTTATTTATTGTCATCTACTTGGTTTTCTCCAGTTTGTCCTAACTTCGCAGCATTTTGCAAAATCAGAGAGTATTCCTGGCCACAATCACAGGAGTAATTCCAGAGACTCACCCTCCTGAGAACCTGTCACTTTGCGGCACAGGTGACAGCATCAGAAAGCTCCACTCTGGGCAACAGAAGTACCACAAATCCGTTATTTGACCTCAACCAATTAAGACTTTTTCTGGCATCCCACATGTCAAAAGTAGGCAATACTGACCTGGCCTATTCATACAAGAGCCACATGGAGCATGGTGGCAGAGTCTTTCTGGTTTGAATTCAAACCAGATAAAAAATAGTAGAGGATGACAAAGGAATTGTCACAATTTATCAACAGCCTCATCCTTGATTTTAAGACTGTGTAACTTCAAACAAAACAAAGCAAAAATGGCAACAAAACAGAAAACTACCAATGGCTAATAAGTTCTCAGATTTCTATATGGTGAAATTGGGGAGATCTTCTTGAAAGGTCTAGTTGCAGTGAGTGTATATGCTTGGAAAGAGACTTCTAAGCTTTCATTGTATTAAACACCAACTGTATGTGTGTTAGAAATGCTCTTCACAACTCCCTAATTGAGCAAGCGGGACAAGATGTTATTCATACTGCTCCAGGTGCATTTGACTTTTGACCTTGGCCAGCAATGGTTCTGAGAAGTCATTTCTTCTGATGACTATTAGATTTTGTCCTTAAACGAGGAAGACCCTTGAATAGATGGATGTCTATTTCTTATGTCTCTTTTTGCACCCTCTCCAGAAGTTTGGTGACATTAAGCAGGAAGGACAAATCATCACCATGTACAGATTTCCTATCAAATAAAAGAACTCAATTTGCTGCCAAATCTGGGTTTAACCTCTCCTAGATCTTTGGTCGTGCATAATTAATATACTATTCAGCATTTGACTTTTGTGCTTTTCATACAGATTTAATCTTAAAGAATGCTCTGGGTCCTGCGCTCACAAAAACACATTCAACTTATTTCACGGGTTATGCCTTTGCGTTTAGAGGATAGCCTTGCCTGAGTTTTGAAGAAGATGAGCTGTATGGCTCAAATACTCTGTCCCTTTAACTCTTCCGCAAACACTGATTCAGTGCCTAGCACTGTGCTTCTAAATGATTGGAAATGAATGTTGCATTGCAGCTATAAATACTAATACCAATACTTGAAGTGGGGGCGGAGGGAAGGGGAAGGATGCTACTCTGCTCCACTGTGGCACACTTTACAGGTCACCTCGCATGTCTTTTCTCACTGAATCTTCAGTAGTCCTGTGAGGTAGGTTCATTGTCTGACTTTCCTAACAAGGAGCCTGGAGCTCAGAGGTCCAGGTGACTTACCAAAACCTGCGCTTGTAGCAAGCGGCTGCACCCTGGTGGAAATTCCCCATCTCTGCCTGCAAAACCTCTCTTTCCACTGTGCTGTGTATTTCATGGCTATGATTACTTAGATTTGGTCAGAGGAACAGAGAGTGAGCTGCTGGGTGCCCTGGAGCACAGCACCAGCTGCCCTGTGCCTTCTTGGGAAGTGAAAGAAGGCCAGGTGAGCAGTTCACAAAGCCACCAATCTGCAGTGCCTTTTCCTGGGGAAACACTGAGCAGAGTGATCACTGAAAACTTAGTTCTTATTTATGCCTGCTGCTGGGAACGTTTTGGGGGACATTCTTTAAATGGTTTCTTCTCTGGGCAAAGACAAGCACTTACTGAATCTGCCCTCTTGCCAAGTAGACGAGATGTAAGAACATGTTTTCTATTGATTTTTAAAAGCAATTCAGGACCCAACTGGTAATAATAGGTGTGACCTGTGCGTTTTCCAGGCAGTCACAAGCAGCTCGGAGCCTTGTTGTGCGACTCTGATGTTTGGGATGTGCATTCTTTGAAGATTACTTCTAAAGCAAGGCGTCCAAATCCTTAATTCACGATTCTGTCTATTCCTGTGGTGTTTACATTCCACCATGGCAGAAGATCACTGTAAAAAAGAGAGATGAAAATGCACTTTTAAAAAGGGCTTTCTTGCTCAGGCTTCCTTCAAAGACCCTGTCCTTGTCCCCTCTTGGTGATGCTGAGGTCTGTGTTTCATCTGCAAAGAACATATGCGTTAATGGTGATTTAAAGGTGTGTCACATTCTCGTGACACATCTGGGCTGAGCTCTGGGGCACTGAGCCACAAGGAGAGACGCTGGTGTGACTTTGGGGTGTTCGGGCATGTCTCTCTGGCATCTGTCTCTGAAGTACTTCCATATCTTTTGCTAAGGAGTGCTTACCGCCTTTGCTGGAAGTCGATTCTGGAAGGGTCTTGGGAAAGTGGCTGGTGGAGCTGATTGATTTGGCCAGTGAACAGAGCAGGGCTTTGCTAGGGCTGGGCGTGAAGAGAGGAGCGCTGTTTCTACTTAGAGGCGTCTTTGAGATTTGGCATCTGGGAGGGAGAGTAACGCATGGAAATCGGGCCAGGTAGCGCCACTTGATTCCCTAGACACCAAAACGACTGTTTTCTCTCCTTGGTACACTCCCTGGTATTGTTCAAAAGGTACTAAAGTACATAGTAAATGAGAGGACAGAGTTAGTTTTGGTTTTGCAACCATGACTGTTTGATGCCTTTTTTTTTTTTTTTTTAAGGGGGGCAGGTATTAAGTGTCAAATACTTGAAAACACAACTTATTATTAGCTGTCTCTGAACTTTGGGGAAGTCTTCAAGGCACACATAATCTGTTCATCATGTAACCCAGTGCTTTGGTTAATGGCCTCTCTTGATGAACATTTGGGGCCTGTCTACCCCTCAATGTCCCCCCAAGTCAGCAGCACCTTGTCAGTGGGCAGCTGGGACCTCCTGATCATAGGGTCCTCTCTGGGAAACTTGGGTGTAGAAATCAGTGAAGTTGCTCAGTTGTGTGTGACTCTTTGTGATCCTATGACTGTAGCCTACCAGGCTCCTCCATCTATGAAATTTTTCAGGCAAGAGTACTGGGGTGGGTTGCCATTTCCTTCTCCAGGGGATCTTCCTGACCCAGGGATCAAGCCCAGGTCTCCTGCATTGCAGGCAGATGCTTTACCATCTGAGCCACCAGGGAAGCCAGGATGGGCATAATTCTATATGAGGCCCCAGATCTGCATGGCTGAAGGCCAATCAGAAACCATTTATGATGTGGTTTGAATCACTTATGAAGTTTTCTCTTCATTAACTGGATAATTATGAAATGATTCATAGTAGATCTTGACAAGATAGGTTATGGTGGATGCAAATGGTCTTAGGTAAAAGTTTGGGTTTTTGCGTTTATTAGTGTATGGACTTTTCCTATGATATGTTGAGAAAGCAGCATGTGGGCAGAAACACACAGGTGTCCAACATACTGTCCCCACGGCCCTTTTCTACATCTCCTGAGCATTTGCTGGCTATTCAAGGGATGGGTTAGGGCTTCCCTGGTGGCTCAGATGGTAAAGAATCTGCCTGTGCAGGAGACCTGGATTCGACTCCTAGGTTGGAAAGATGCCCTGGAGAAGGGAATGGTTACCCACTTTAGTATTCTTGCTTGGAGAATCCCATGGATAGAGGAGTCTGGCAGACTACAGTCCATGGGGTTGCAGAGTCGGATGTGACTGAGTAACTACCACAAGGGATGGTTTAGCCTTGAAATAAAGAAGAATTGTTAAATTCTTTCTCCTTTAAAACTACTTTAGGGAGTGATCCCTGCAATTTCTGTTGGTCCTGGCTGACTTTGGCCATGCACCACACCACCAGGCTTCCTGGGCCTTAGGTGCCTCAGAGGAAGCTGAAGAAGGGCTACAGGGTGTGGAGGAGGCAGGTGTGTGTGTGGCAGGAGGCCAGAGGCTCTGGCCCCTTCCATTTTCTTCCCATCAATAGCATTCTTAAGGCCCATGAAAGTTGACTTTGGGATATTCACATGTGTTTTCTTAATGAAATAAGCTTGAGAGACATGTGCCTCTCTTTTCTTTGAGTAGGCACGACCATGAAGCCTATGATAACTCTTACAGGAGGCATTAACTGTTGGAACATAGATACCCAGAAAATTGGGAGCTTGGGTTTGTATATAACTGAGTTGTTGAGGTAGGATGGAAACCAAGACAGGTGGATTTTGGTCAGATCTCAGAAAAATTAGCTTGGCAGTTTCCAGAGTTTGCCGTTTTAAAAAATTGTACCTTCATAGTAGAAATAGTAGAAGCAAAAGATTGTTAACTATGGGAATATTTAGAGCATATCTAATTATTTAAAAAAGTTGCCGTGATTCTCATGAAAGTAATTTAATTTTCGCTTCATTGACTTTGTAGTACTCTAAAGAAGGTAGACAGTATTTTGAGACGATGATGATAAGCAATAGTTAGAAAGAGTTGGCGGCAGCCACTGAAGAAGCAGCCACAATGCTCCTTCCAGTTGGGACTTTTGCCCTGTAGGCAAATCTTCACCCCTTGGGAGCCCTCATTTCATCAGCTTCATAACTGCAGGGAGACCCTCCTCGTCAGATGTGGAGAGGGATCCTAGCTGGTGTTTCCAGAGGGCAGTATGAATGATAAATACAGTTAATATTCAGAAGCAAGAATTGATTTTAAGAATGTGCCTTTGATTCACTAATCTCTGACATTGAGACATTTTTTTTGAAGTCTGTTGCTATAATTAGAATTCTATAAGCCATTTTATGTCTCTATCAAAATTTTAAGAGACATAGAAAATGTAAGGTTTTTTGGAGCTTCTAATTCATCATATCAGCGCACATCATTTTGCAGTTTGGGCTTCAGTGTGGGGCAGTATTTCAGACCCAGGGACTTGATCTGTCCCTGGGGTTGTATCGACAGCAGCTAGTCCCCTGCCCTGATGCTACACCACAGAGCTTGGATTTTAAAAATTGTTCTTGAATTGTGTTTCTGCCTTGCTTTGACTTGTTCTTTACAGCTGAAATGTGGGGCTGGATGATCAAGCAGGAGTTGAATGTGTCATTCTGAACCTGCGACGTCCCTGCCCTATTGGCTACGCTGTGTGTCCTGGCTGGGCGGGGGCGGCAGGGGGAGGCTTGGTTTCTGGGGACATGAGAGGTAGCATGACAGCTTCAGCTGGGCTCAGGTGAGTCACGGCTGCGCTTCAAAACCGGTGATTGGTGGCATGTGGTCTGTGAGCCATGTGTGAGAGTCCTTCCTTAGTCATAGGGAAGGAGAACACGCATTGCAAATGAAAGCCTCATCAGATTAGTGAGTCAGAAAAGACGCTAATCCCAACCCGATGCTTAATTTCTACCTTTTTTCTTCCTAAGGCAGAAGCTGTTCCTGTTCTTTAAAAAAAAAATCAGTTTGCAAAAGGACTGATTTAACCACAATTGAAGGGGGGGGATGTGTGCCATGTCACTACGGCTCTATGACGATTAGCATGAAGATGAGTTGCACTTTAGCCGGACTGAAACTTGTTCGTAACAGAATGTTAAATACTTAGTGAAAAGAAAGATTATGTCTATCTAGTTACACCATTCCTTGATATATGCTCCATGTCAGAGTGCCATTGTCTCCTGGGTAAAGACGGAGAGTTCAAATACCCACTATCTCTCCCCTGGTGCTCCAACTGCTCCGCTTTGAAGTTTTTATAATCCATCTGTCATCTTCTAGCAAGGAGGGCACATGTTCTGTACCACTCAATTACAGAATTCTCCTTTGCCAGCTCCAATGAGACAGGAAAGAATGTTATGGGTGGTTGAGAGAAACTGTCAGATATACTAAATTCCTAGGATTCATATGGACGGTGTTACTCCAGGGTAGGAATACAGCCCGCCTATTGTTCAAGTGCATTAAGGATACATTTGGCGTTGGGGTAGAGAGCCTTTGATTTTTTTTTTTTCCTTCTCTTCCGGAGCGTTGTCTTAAATTTGATTGTTAGTGTTTGGAAAAAAAAAAAAAAAAAAGATCAGTCAAACCTCCTCTGGAATGTGGACCTTCAAATGTGGATTGAAAATGTGACATTTGTTTTAGCTAACAAGGAGTCGGTGACCAAACTGTGCAGAGATTGCGAACTATCGGAATGCTTTTGCTTCTGTGGTTTCACTTTAGTGAAATAGGATTTTACTTGGGCTTGACAGAAGATGGTGACTAGATGCAGCCTGATCTCCATAGAAATAATTTTCATCATTGTATGAACGGAAAGCCTGAGCGTTGAATGTTCTGCCATCTGGTGAGATTGAAGAAAGTTAGCCTCGGACTGAAAAGTCTCTAAAATGGGTTATTTTATGTAAAGGCAATCTACCTTGGAGTGGTTAGTGTTGCTGGGTAGCATGTTAACTTCTCACTCATTGAGTCACGGGTGGTTAAATTCGTTGTCTTATGTGAAATGAGTTTGATGATCTCGGCTTAGCCTCTAGTGGGTATTAATTCACATTATGAAATATCCCAGAATAATTTAGCACCGTGTGGCATAATTTGCATTTTTACACAAGATAGGGGCAATGATAGTGTCTGTGGATCTATTCTTTTTGTTTTTTTTCATTCAGAAGAAGATGAGTCTACTTTGTGGCTTACAAGATGATTGTTTGTGGGGTTACTGTTATGAATTTGTCGAGAGCATATGGCTTAAGAGCTTGGGGTGGTGAGAATAAGACATTCTAGCTTGGCCCTAAAAACCTAACAAGAAATATTTGCTGGGACATGATTGCAGCAGAGATAGTCTAGGATGTCATGGTCCTGCCCAGAGCTGGTATATCCTACACATGTACGTTTTCACACAGGAGCACATATATGAGCGAACGCACAGGAGGTGAATACATGCAGTTGGCAGGACTCCATGGGTCCCACAGTGTGTAAAAGGAATCTTTTCCCTTTACAAAACAGGAAGGTTTGCCAGAAATGCAAGATACTATTACAATAATTAATTTAGTGAAACTTCTTAAATCTGATCTTCTGTTCCAACTAATAATGGGAGGATGGGGTAGCTCGATGTCGTTAATTGAAATCTGGAGACAATAAAAAAAATGTCTTTCTGCAACTTCAATACAGCAGTCTGGAACTGTCGGGTCAGGCTGTGAACCAATTTTCTTCTCATTACTTTTGATTTTGGAGTCAATACAAATTTCATCAGTGATTGTAGGGTGCACATCCTCGTCTGCATGGACCCTGTCACGGGAGAATATGTGCACTCGGCTTAAAGATTTACGGAAAAGCAGTGCTGGTGAGTCAGGAGAGGGAGGAAGGGAAATGCTCCTTCGTGTGGCCGCCTTGCTCGCTTAGGGGTGATTGGCGGGAGGCAGACCGGGGTTGGGGAGAGGGGAAAGCCACAGGCCGCTCAGAGCCTCTGCAGGCCGGCCAGCTGGCCGCGGCCTCTGCTCGCCTGTTTCCTTCTTGGGCAGCTGCTCCTTTGCCCCCCTCCCCTGTCCAGACCTGTGTCGTTAGCTCAAGTTTTCCCTCTCTCCCATGTCTCCTCAATTTACAGATGTGGTGAGAGTACTCCCGCAGCACACCGAATTGAAGGCCCCACAGAAAGTTAATTGTAGGGAAGAGGAAAAAGGAGTCTCAACTTTGCAGGAGTTGGTGGAATTTCGAAAGCATCCTAGGGAAAGGAGTCTTTTGTGTGGAGAGGGAGATCCAGGATGTCTTGCACGATTCCTCATTTTTCCTGCACCCAATTTGCATCTTTGCAAGTCATAGGATCAGCCCATCTATCATTAGGTATTGGCTTAATTGGACATTTTTTACGAGCCCAGTTTGCTATTTACGTTAAAAGCAATTCGCAGAAATGCCCTTTCTTCATGATTCGGTATTGGCAATAGCGACGTATGTTTAATCACATTTTCCATGAGTAATTATCTAATTCACATGATTACCAATATAAAACAGGAAAATAGAACAGGGGCTTAACTCAGTCCTGCTTGGGCGGTGACACAGACATGTGAGGGACCCGGGTGAGGGCGAATGTTTGCTGGCTCTGGATCTCCTCTGTGATATCGTGGAGATTTTTATTAGCAACAGGAGCTCTCTGAAGCTGGGCATGTGTGAGAGAGAGGCTATTTGGAATTCTGTTATAATGCAGTTTGAGGTTCACTCTGTCTGCTTGGGTTCTTAACGTTTGGGGCTGTCCTTTTTGAAGATTTCCGGGAGATGGAGGTCACATTTTTTATTCATGTTGAAAAATATTCATTTATCAGTATTGGTGCCACTGTAAACAAGTGATAAAGTGACAACATTTACAACAGTAAAACTGACAGCATTTACTTTAATTTTCTGTCATTTTGGTAATTATATCAATCAAGACCCAAAACTAAAATGATATTTTAGCATGCAGTAAGAAATGAGGAATTCAGATCTTAAAAGACCATTACAATTAGCTTTGAAATGTTCGCCATTTTACCATAATTGTTTCATATAGCTTATATGTCTTCATTTACAGCCGAATATTCTGTTGATCTTTTATAAACAAAGTAGCACCCATCTGCTCCTTGAGACACTCCTGGCGCCTATTCATTGCAAAAATAATACATGTCCTAATGACTTCCACATATTTTGAAATCTCCCTTTTGAAATTGGTCTTGGCAGATTATTTGCAGGTACTTGAGTTGCATCTGTTTGCAATTTTGCAAATGCGGAAGACTTTAATGTTGAGCACTGCAAGAGGGCTATTTTAATCCTCAGATAACATTGGCTGTCATCAAAAGCCACATTTATCTTTTCGAAGGTGGGGCAAATGTTTAATGTTAAAAGACAGTAAAAGGTCAAGACCAAGACTGAGGTCTGACTATTTTCCTTTCATACGCCATGCCTTTCACGGACTCTTCCTTGCATTTCTTTTCGTTTAAGTTTTAGCTTAATACCCATTGCCAAGAGGATGTTTTGCTGATAAAATGAAAGATCAGGAAGAGAGTAAATCTGAAATAATTGGGAGCTCCAGGATTGTGGGCTCGTTACCACCATGTGGCCAGCAGCTGACCGGCTGTAGGCCGACTGTGTTTCCAGGGGAGAACTAAACAGCGTGGTGCTGGAGGAGACCCCGGGCCTTGATGCTGCTGCTGGCCTGCCTCCTGAGAGGAGCGGAGATGCTTTGGAGGGAAGGTGGCCCCCGTGAGGCCAGGGTGTGGTCATCTAGCTGATGCTGCTCCTGGGCAGGCCCGTCCGCCATCTGCACTCAGAGGGTCAGGGTGGGGCTTGTTTCTTCTTTGTTCAAACTTGGGAGCCCAGAAGACTGAAGTTAGGTGAACATTATTTCCAGAATACTGTTTTTGTCTTTGACCTGGTCTAGGTGGAGCATCTGGAGTGAGTGGTCTTGTCACTCGTGTTATCAGACCGTCTAGGAACTCAGGCAGCGGCCACAGGGTTGCTTCTGCTGCTGCATGTGGCTCAGCTCTTTCCCGTTCCTGACCCCACTTCCCATCTTCTTTCCATTCCTCACTTGGTGGGGGTGCTGTGTGAGAGTAACCCAAGGCATCGGTCTTCCCTCTGGTTGCCATTTTGACCTTGAATATCACAGGAAGGAATGAGTTAGGCCATTTGGGCAGCTTAAATAGAAGTTGTCAGTCATGGAAACCTTGGTCTGCAAAAAGGATAAACACTTTGGGATCACCCAGACAACCTACAAACCCGTCTCGCTTCCAAGCCACCTCCGATGACTCTGGTGACAGAAGAAAGGCTTTAAAACTGAAACCAGCTCCTCTTCTTAATCTGAGAGAAGAGCAAGCAGCGACAGCCCAGGTCTTGAGGTGTACCTTCAGAAGGAGGGGTGAGGTGTACGCACTTCTCATGCTGTGGAAGACACCTTTGGTGCGCAAAAGGAAAGTATATGAGACGTGTGTTTTTAAAGAGTTGGTTCCCTTTTCTCATCAGTGGTCATCTCCACAGATTGGCACCATTCTATGGATGCCTGGTTTACAAATGTATATTTTTATTACTAGTTCTCTAGTACATGTCATGTACAGTAATTTAAAATTTTTAATTTTTTATTATTACATTGGAATAAGTACACCATTAAAAGTATTACAGGTTTTTGGCAATTTGTTTAAAGATAAGCAAATTACCTGAAACCTATGATATTTCTGAGGGGAAACAGAGAGAGCCTTGTAGCAGCTCATTTAATTTTGTGCAGGGTGGCAGTGGCGGTGGTGGTGGTGGTGATTGTGATTTTGCATGGAACAGAAACAGGTATCTGATGTTTTTGCTTTTTCTGCATCATTTATATTCTGATGCTTTCATATATGGGTGATTACACTTTAAAGAGAAAAGACCTCACGCTCTTCTGATGATCAAAAATTTCAAATTACCTAAGTGATGCATTGGTGAGCAGGGATGCAGTTCTTCCCTTACAGAGGAAAAAAAAATGCAACAGTGGA
This sequence comes from Bos indicus, assembly GCF_029378745.1. Lineage (NCBI taxonomy): Eukaryota > Metazoa > Chordata > Mammalia > Artiodactyla > Bovidae > Bos > Bos indicus. Next base: position 41,375,287 of record NC_091777.1, read on the forward strand.
TTCCTGAGATTACCCAGGGTAGGGATTGTCCAAGGGTGGTCCTGGGAACCTGTTAGGAATGCAGGTTCTCAGGCCTGCCCCAGACCTATGGCATCAGAAACTCTGTGAATGCGGGCCAGCAGTGTATATTTTAATAAGCTGTCCAGGAGATTTGGATGTAAAGTCCAAGAACCACTGTCTTAGGGCATGTAGTATGGGAACAACGTTTTCAAAACTAGAAGTATATGCCCCCAAACCAGAGTGTGAAATTTCCTCATCTCCTGAGACCACCAAGTCTTTAGATCCAATAAGCCACGCCATTGGCTGTGTAGTTTGGATAAAATGCAAAGCCAATGCAGGAGATGCAGGAGACGTGGGTTTGATGCCTGGGTTGGGATGAGGAAGAAATGGCAACCCATTCCAGTATTCTTGCCTGGAGAATCCCATGGACAGGGGAGCTTGGCGGGCTACAGTCCCTGGGATCGCAAAAAGTCGAACACAACTACACATGTATACACACGTATTCCTTTGCCTCTCAAGTTGCCTTGAAAATGCCGTGCATTTTCAAGTTTACTTGCTGGGTTTTCTTTCTGAAGTTTACCACTTAATCACTAGGATATTGAAAATGTAGAGGCGACTCCCCATCTTAATTACGTTTGTTTTAAATGTGAATTCTGGAGCGTTCCATCCATCCGTACTGCAACAGGTCAAGTGCAGATGTCTGCTCTTGGACTGTCTCATCCTGCCTTGTGTGGAGTGCTTCCCTGTCCAGCCTGGGGACCATCAGGGTGGTTGTCCATGTGTGGGAAGTGCCACATGTCATGGACTCACTCAGTTGTCGGTTTAGACTTTGCTGGGAGGGGTGAGAGGATTCTGCTTCTCACTGCAGAGCTTCTGTGGGCACTTTTTTTTTTTTTTTGGTGGAGGGGACAGAAAATCACTGTTGTGTGATCATCCTGAGGGGCCAGGAGGAGAGGTGGTGGTCGAGGCCGACTCCGTTGTCATGTGGGCATTGGCTGTTCACAAACAGCGCTTTCTTGGTAGGGAGATAAGCTCCTAGTGGTGAGTTTAGGATAGAATCAGAAAGAAGTTCTTTGGCCACTCACAGCATTGCTACTGAGGGTCCTTATCTAGGTTGGAAAGTGACGGGGTAAGGGTTCTCAGTTAGGAAATTACGTCCCAAGCATCAGCCCTGGCTGCCATTCCTGAGGCGGAGTCTGGAATGAAGCATCAGGCCCCCGTGGGGGAGAGGGGAGATGGGCGGCCGTGCCCTTAGCGCTCCGAAGCGGTCCTCCTTCCCGGGACGAGCCAGAAGACCCTCTGACCCCTGGAGCGTCCCATTTACCCCAGTCTACACTGCACTTCTTGAGGCCTCTCCAAATGTGGTTCGTGCTACATGAAACAATTTTAGATATGTAGATTTAAAATGTTAACAGTTGGGTATTTTAAGACCTATTAGAAAAATATAAGTAGCACATCCTAGCCGAGATTTCACAGATGTTATCGCTTAAGGTGAGGCTAAGTTAAAAGAAAAAAAGTGAGTTGATTTCAAGTTAATTTAAAGAAGAGTATTAAATAAACAATGGTCCAGGTGGCACAGGAGATGGTGGAGACTGTGACAGTGGTCTGTGGCTGACAGAGATGGCTGCGGGGAGCAAGGGAGCAGGTGCCCAGGGGACCCCCCTGGGCCAGCCCACGGGCAGAGTGCAGGCACAGCCTGGGCGCACGCTTTGTGGATATGAGTCCCACCCACCCCTCGAGTTTCATGCTGCTGGTGGGTGCACGTCTGTGTCTTGTTGGTAATGCAATTACTGGCACTGTGGGAGGCCTGCAGGTTCAAAGCTGGCAATGAGAAATCGAGTTTACCCCTTTTAGAGACGTGGGTTAGGTTTAGATGGTGACGATGGTGTTTCATGAAAGGAAGACTTCACCAACTCATAAAAGGCAAGGAAGAACCCTGAGCCCAGTGCCCCTTCCTCAGTAGAGGGACCCCCGTGGGGGTGGGCTAAGCTTGGGGCTTCCCTCCCTCCCTCTACGGCCGCCCAGAACATGGGTCCTTGAGGCCCAGAGGGAAAAAGACTGTTACCCAACTGTCCCTTGAGGGTTCCTGAGGGATCAAGAGGAAAGGAACTCGTGTACTAAGTAACTCAGGGTGACATGCAGTCAAAGGATGGGGCTGGTGTTGACTTGGAGGCCGTAGGAGCATCCTTCCTAGTGCTTTGCCCCGAGCTGCGTTTTGCTTTTAGTATTTCAAGGTTGTGTGTTGGGGGACTATGAGAATGAGTAAAAGGACCCCCTGTGTTCCTTTGCCAGCACCACTCTGCTGCCCTGGGGTAGGAGGAGGGCTGCGTGGTGGTCACAGGCTTGGAGCAGCAGAGCGGCCAGGGGCTGGACATCTCCTTGTGGCATTTTCAGGGCCCTTGGTTGCGGGGTACTCAGAGGGACTCTGGGGGCTTGGTGAAGACTGGAGGTGCCCCGAGGGGTCACTTCCCTGCAGAGGTGGGGATGTGGTAGGGACCGGGCGCCCTTTGGGGTGGGGGCTGCCCACTCTGCTGTGCTCACACCCCACCTCCTTCTCTGCACCCAGGGAGCTGGCTGGGGTTGGCTGATTGGGTGTTTAAGACTTTCCAGGGAGGACCCCAAGGAGGCCGAAAGGTGGTTTCTGCCTTCCAGGAGTTGACCACCCAGATGAAGGGGCAAGAGCAACCTCATGGGGATGACCTGTCAGAGTGGCAGGGCTCCCTGTCAGGTGTGGATGTGCAGAGAGAGGACAGAGAACCGCATGGTATGGACAGGTGCGAGGGTGATGGCCCCAGGGGCCCACAGGCAGGCAGGACCCAGGACACGGTCCTGAGGAGGACCCTGGGGGAGTGTACATTTCCCTTGTGGAAACCCAGTGCACAGCACCCAGCAGAGGCTCGATGAACATTTGTTAAAGCGAACTGAATGGGACCAGAGCCTGGCTGGGTAGTGAGCGCCAGAGCCCGTCTCCAGTAATAGCATTTCTTGGGTCCCAGCCCAGGACCGAGCCACAGCCTGTGCCTGCCCCCAGCTCACCCGCACCCCGGGGGCCGTCACCCGTGGAGTCGGCTGCAGGGCCCTCGGGAACTCCCGGAGACTCCTGCTTCTTTTATTAACTCAGTGTCGGAGGAGTTGCCCATACCCAGGAAGGAGGGGAATTAAAAATAATGGGGTGTGTGCGTATCTGTGAAAGTGAAGATATAAAGGTAAATGCTACCATGAACGAGGGTATTATTCTCAATCCAGTGATTCCAGTTTTCTGTTCATTTAGGTCTTTTCTGAATCACTGCCCCACTCAGTCCCATGTCAGAAATTTATTTGTGCTAATCAAATTTTCAGCTACTCATTCTGTTGCAAGAAATCTCCTATAGCCAAATTTGTGTGTGTGTTTTCATGTATTTATGGATTAAAATCAGACCCTGCCTTTCCATTGTTGTCTGTCTGTAACCAAACTGAAAGCTTTCCCCTGAATCTTTACTGAGGCAACTTTGTAGAAAGAAGCTCCCAGACTGAGCAGGCCAAAATTTAAACACACACACACACACACACACTTCAGACTCACTGAAAAACTGCTAGAGAAAATAAGAATACTCAACAATCTAGACACACAGGAAAGAAACTTTCAGTTTTTACTTCCAAGTTTGGCAGCCTGGTGAACTTGAAAGGTTAGCTATGAATAAGCATAATCAGATCTTTCTTTTTGTCCATATTTAATTCAAATGAGACAGCTCTGTGTTGACTTCTAATACAGAAAGGCCACCCACCATGGTGGCGCTCCCAGCCAATGAAGCCGGCTGGCGAAAGCTTTCTTAAATGGTGCTAATCAGCCCAGGGAGGCCTGCCCTCTATCCCCATCAGTATTCTATAATTCAGATGTGCTGATAACCTGAAATTGAATGTGTCAGGATGCAGACATGTGAAGGGAAGAGGGAACTCCAGGCTGGAGGAGCTGGGTGGCTGGGAGACAATGCCTGGGGGAGGGGGTTTCATACCCTTCCCAGCCCCCACCCCCATAGTTTTGTGTGTGTGTGTGTGTGTGTGTGTGTGTGTGTGTGTGTGTGTATGCGTGCATGTGTGCGTGTTATTGTTCCAGGCCAGGGACAAAATGGAAGGTTTCAAGTTCTGAAATATTTATAGGGAGGCTTTGGATTTTGTATATGTTAAATGAATCAACAGACATTTGGCTGCTGAGGGGTGAATGGTAATTTGCGATTAATTTTTTTTTTTTTGAGCCACGGCTATTTTAAAACCTTTCTCCCACTCTCTCGTACATGAGACAGACAGACACACACACCCACCCCAGTCTGGTGAGCACGTCTCTCAGGAAAGTTTAACAAAAGAGTCGCTATTGTCACTGTCCCAGCCGGCAGCAGTGCAGCTGAGGGTCAGTTGCTATTTCTATTTTAAACCTTGATTTTTGCAAAGTTTGTCTTTTGACTGTTCTCATTCTAATCAGGCTTAGTTAGGGGATCCGCTCCAAGTCCACACCAGGCTGTGAGGACAGAGGAAGATAAACCAGGGGGATTAAACAAAAAGTTCTGCTCTGTCAATAGGCGTGTGTGTGTGTGTGTGTGTGTGTGCGCGCGCACGCGTGTGTGTGTGTGTGTGTGTGTGAGTGAGACAGAGACAGAGTCATTGGCTAGCAGTCACTAAATGGCTGTTCCCTTGATTTCAAAGAAAGTGCAGTTCATCACAGAGCTGTGTGTTCTTCGTGCTGCAGTATTGGTTTTGCATGTGACTTATTGGCTGTGCCTTCAGGGTGCCACCCCTTCGGTCTCCCCCTTGTGCCCACGACCGTGTGTCCATTGGAGACAAGGCGCTGGCTGTTCCAGTCCATGCTGTTCATCCAGCCCCTTGGTCCAGCCTAAATCCTCCCCAAAAGCCAGGGTGCCAGCCACCACCAGCTTCATTGTCGCCAGGATCCCACTCCTCTTTGACTTTGCTTGTTGACGTCTTAGTCAGCTCAGATGCCATCTTGTTTCTGCAACACCTCCTGGGTCCTCTTTCAGCCCACGGACTGCAGGTTAGGATGAAGGGCTCCTTTGAAGTTTTCTCTTTGTGATGGCATCTAGTGTTCTCTCCTGGTTTGGAGACATCTGCATAAAGCTTGTCTCTCCTACCAAGCTATGAGTCCCTGGGGGTGCTGATTCAATGTTGGCGCACCTCTGTATACCCTGGCATGGAGCTGGACAGGTCCCAGGAAATACAGGCAGGAGGAGACTGAATTGCTTGGAAATGTGTTTCTTGGGGATTTTCCATGTCCAGAAGAAGGGGCAAGGAGAGAAGAGGCAGGCTGAGAGTGGGCAAAAAGAGAGATACAGGTTGACTTTTTCACCTTGGACAGACCTGGGGTCACCTCATCACGCCCCCCTCAGTCCAGGCTGGCTGTGGGGATGCAGGTCCGCTCTGCCATTCAAGTGGACACTGCTTCCTTGGAAGCTTATAGCTGTTCTTCCTAAGAGGCTGCTCTTTGAAAGGGTAAGGAGAAGGTTCTGAGCCCACCCTCATCACTGTCAGACTGATTGGCACCACATGGCGTGCCATCCAGGAGGACCAAGAATTCCTCCCTGTGGTTTGGACCCAGTGGTGGCTTCCCCAAGGGAACACTTGGCATGTGTTTAATTATTCATTGGTGTTCTCATCTGTATCTCTCTACTCCTTGATTGTTTTGTCTTTCCCTAAAAATATTTATTTGAAATTCTGTGATCAAAGACTGAAAAACAAAATAAAGCAGGATATTAAAATGAAAAAAAAATTTTTAGGAGGTTGGAATGTCAAGATCACTTTTATTAGGAAAGTTTACAAGATGAAGCCACAAATTATTTACGTAAACTTCATAGATCAAGTATGATACTCCCCTCCATGCTTCTGGTGAGCAGTATTGGCTGTTGCAACCTGGATTTAAAATACCTTCTACTTAAGACAGGACAAATTCGTTTTAATTAAAATCAATGGGTTTTTTTCCTTGATCATATTTTAACACACACGTACATACGCACACACATCTGTGTTCAGAATTGATAAAGAAAGAACTCTGGTTAAATAATCCACTTTTGTCTGACAACGGAATCCGTTATAGAGGTGCAAATATGCAGAAAGCTATTTGGAAATTCGTCCTCGTGGTTGTCAGGTTTTATTATGCAGGAAGGTGTCATGTTTGTTACGAAGCTGAGTGCAGATGGCAGAGTGGAAGAAATGGATCACTAATTTTAACAATGATTAATGAACAGAGATAGAAAATGAATTACATTGGACTATCGGAGGCAAGAAATATTTTTGTGAAAATTTTGACTCATCTGCTGTGCTGTTCTCTGCAAATTATTTTCAGAAATTCTATATGTTGTCAACAGTTGACTGCATTTTCCATTACTGTCTATTTCTGTTCTTAAGTACTTTTGTGTTATTAGAGATACATAATTTCAAAATACCAATACATTCCTGATTACTTAGAGAAAATATATGTAACAGTGTGACTGTTCCATAGACGCTAGCCATAAAAGTCCTGTTTTGTAATAAGCTTTCATTCTTCCTCATTTTATCACTACATTAGGAATGTTTGATAAAAAGAAAGGGAGGGTGGGGGCTCTTCTAGCACATGCAGAAGAAAGGAAAAATAGAAGTGAAGGTAGCAATAAAAATGTGGTCCTGTGGCTTATTGTGGTCTTAGGCTGCCGCCAGCTATGCCCTTCTTTGTGTTCTCTGCCTGGCATCGTGGGAAGCTGGGCTCTGCCAGCTCTCAGGCACTTGCTTTGGTGGGCCATGGCTCACCCTGTCGGGTCTTCTGCAGGGAGAGCCCCAAACATCCTGTGACACTGTCTTCTTTTAGACACAGGAGGTCATCGCCAGTTCTTGAAGTCGTCCCAGAAAGTTTTTCTTCTGATAGACCCTTCCTCTAGTCCTGTCTGTTCCCATGTCCTTGGTGTTTATTGGTAGTGAGTTTTCATGGTCTCATTTCCTTCATCAGCCTTGTGTGTATGTGTGAGAAAGTAAGAGAGAGAAAGGGAGAGAGGTCTGCAATTGAATACAGTTTATTTGGTTATGATTCCTGCTACTGGTGGGAGGCACACCTATGTGATATCTCATATGGAAAAATGGATAATGGTGTTTTTCTCCTCCATCCCTCTTCTTCTTTTTTTGGGTAAAGATATGAACTATCTTAAATATATTGACTTCAGGCATCTTATTTTCTTGAGCTCCCCAGCACTTGAGAAATGATCTGCTAGTATTTGGATCCTGTATGGTAACTGGTAGGCACACGATTTAATTCATCAGGAGCTACTGTAGTAGTGACATGAGTCGATGTCAGAGTTAGCAATTCAGGGTGCTTATGTTTCAGGGTGACCCAGTCACCATGTGGCCTCGCCTCTGTGGCCTGTGGTGGAGTCCGCCTCTCACTCCGACTATTTAACCCTTGGCTTTGGAGGTTTGTTTGTATTAAAATCTTACAGTATAGCCCTTGAACATTTCCGACAACTCCCCTGTCTTTTCCCAAGAGTGATTCTCCCCAGATGAGAGGACAGGGGGCTTCCGTCCCTCCCAGCTCCATCCCCAGGGCATGCTGGCCAGTGGGGTCTGGCTTTCACACGTGCCTGAGCTGCCTCCTGAGAGCCACCTTGTATCTGAACAAATGGACGATCTATAACTACTTCCTTCTCCTGCAAATGAGCTTTCCAAGTTTCCAACTTGACTGTTTTATTTATGCTCTTGACCTGTAAAAACAAGCAGGCTATTTAAAAAGCAAAAAGTACTTCCCATGATTAGAGTACTTAGAATTGAAATAAATTGCAGAATGAAGAGGACATTCCTTGTTGCTCCTGTAGAAAATGTCCTGGAGGTTTTGCTCCTTGAAAATAGTCTGTGGTTCTGCATGTCAGGGTTTCCCCCATCTCACTGGCCTTGGGCTCCCCCAGGAAGGATTCACGTGTCTTCCCCTTTTCTTGCTTTTAACTGGTGGAATAATCCTAGTGAACATTTAAAACATGTTTGCAAATGGTTCTAAGTCAAGTAGTTTGCATATAATTGTGGTCCTGGTGGGAAAATACTTTGGAGAAAACACGTAGTGATACAATGCAAGTCCTGCTCAGGTTACACAGCGTATGCTAAATACTGAGGAAACACACACGGTCTTTAGTGAACAAGGTAGGGAACGCTCCAGGGAGCCAATTTAGAATGTGACTTAAGGCAAGCGTGGCTTTTTGTGTCTCTTTCTTTTGGCAACTGTGTTGAGTAACGGTCGTCTCTGGAATTCTTTGTAGGCCCCCTGCCCACCTGAGGTGGCCCCTTTACATAGGCCTGAACAAGGTGGGTGTCCAGAGAGGGATGTTTTGGGCAAATCTGACCGAGTGTGAGGGGCTTGGTGGTGCTCAGCTAAAGGCTGTACCAAGGATGATTGAGTGGTGTGAGCCGTGGAGGATGGGTAGGACCCAGGCAGGGGAGGGAGAAACCTACAATTCATGGATGGAGCGATCAGGAAGAATAAAGAGAAACTGTAGATGATCCACTTAAGAGACAAGTGACTCCTAAATATAGAACTGTCTCTATGATTCATGGTTTGGGTTGCTTTTGAGGCAGTAAGTCAGGGGGAGGGACGCGCTATAGGAATACTTTGAGGGTAATTGAGATTTAGACATTTGGATCTGAGCGCCAGGAAGCAGGTTGGTGCTCAGTTTTGTTTTCCTTCAAAACGAACACCTTCTGGTTATTTAACCTGAGTTCGCTAATGTCTGTGTGAATCTGGTTTCTGGCTTAAGTTGGTCCCCAGCCTCTCCTCATATATGCTTGGTGTCTTTGGCATGGCCTTCGTGTGGCCATCGGTGGGGGCAGCTGGCTTCACGGGTTCTAGAGCAGAAGTCAAAGGCAGTCCTGGTTCTGGCTGGTTCCAGCTTTCACAGACAGCTGTTTGTCTTTCCACAGTTGTTATCAGTCTTTTATTTCAGTTGTAACTACCTTCATATTGATCTGAACTCACTCATCAAATCAGACCTGAAGAGTAAAATGCTGTGAAAAATTATTTGGAAATACCTGTATTAATGGGGGAATTTGTCCAAGCCAACAGATAGGGGCATGCAGGCACCCACATGCTTGTTTGGCCACAATTATTGATGTTTCCAGGGCCACTTATTTGAAAGGGTGAGACTTGGTTGTGCAAACACAAGACCCACCTGCCTACATTCTGAGTCGATGCAGTCTCTGGACACGTGCTCTGTGTCTTTTTAACTGTTAACCCTAGGAATATGTATTTAAGTTAGACCAAACTGAGTAATTATAATAAAATGGCCTATAGCATGAGCTGGAGTATGTTTGAGATGTCTGTCATCCTTCTATTACCTCAGGTAAATAACTGATTGACCTTTTTGGGGCTCTGATACTTTACTAATCAGAACCTGAAATCTGTATAACAACACTTCATTTACTTGATAGACAAAAGAACAATTGCACTTGAAGTAATGTGATTTCTAAATAGACACTGCCTGTCAAAAATAAATGCATTAGAAGTAAAATGTAGCTCAAGGAGACAATTAGCAAACAGAGGTGACATCGTAAACAGGTGCACCCATTACTCCCAAAGCTTGTGGCAATATATTCGCGTCTTTTAGAGTGATGGAAGATCATGTGACGGTTTGGTGAATTATCTATCGGTATCATCTGACTGATGAAGCCGCTGCTGTTGCAGATCATTTAAAAATGCATCTCACAAATTACATGGTAGCTGGGAAAAATGCAGGTTTCTTTCTTTTTTTTTTTTTTTTAAAGAACAATGCTTTTCTAAAGCGATGCGCTAGCATACGTAATTTTTTATTTGAAAAGATGGAGACCATTTCATTATGCTGGGTATACAGTCGGTTAAGGTTGTGCAAATTCATTACAATGTTTGTTAATGTATAAAACATTTTCCATTCTGGTTTTAGTGACATTGGATTTTTTTTTTTTTTATAATGTGCTGTTTCTGAAACATCTGCCATTCCTTGTTACCTGTGGGCAGAGGAGAGAGAATATACTCTTTCTAAGAATGTTTATAAAATCTTTACCAAAAGGGAAAGGCTTGGAAGATGAGAAGGAAAGGATGTATTTTTTTTCCTTTTCTTAGAATTATTATGTTTGAATTTTCTGGATTCTGGATTAGGAACTTTAACAGGAGACAAGCAAGGGAGCCTTTCACTGGTCTCTTGATGAGCCAGCCTAGGAAGGACTAGATTTTCTTGGGGTGTCTCTGTCCCCCTGTGCTGGTGCCACTGCAGTGGGCTCTGCCCTCAGGGTCAGGCTCCTGGGGACCTTTCCTGCTATTTTTCATCAGTTATCTTTGCCTTTTTTTGCTATAGTTTACAGGATACTTAAGGGACCCATGGCTTTGGCTGTTACTGTTTCTTCTTGTTACTATAAAATCACAGGAAAACAGTGTGAAATACTTTATGTGGCCTCCAAATTGGTCTGCCCTTGAATGTTCATGGGCCTTCTCCAGAATAACCAGTAGCTGGAGCTAAAGGTAATATGGATTGAGAGGTGACAGTTCAGTAGAGTGGCAGCAGTTTGATGGCATCCTATGCCCAGATAGAGAAATGAAGAAGGAGCCACCATTCTGTTGTAATTTTTGAATCACTCTCTGCATTGCTGCTGGCTTCCAACTGGGGAGGTGGCGCATGCCCACTCTGAACCTCTGTCTGGCTCCTCATCCTTACTTTCTGAGGCATTCATTCAAGTTTCTGTCTTGGAGATGAAGGAGCAAGGATGGGGCTTTGGGGGCCTGCCCTGTTGAGGCGTAGACATAGTCCGAGCAGCTGTCTCCCCTTGCTGTCCAGGAGACGGACCCTGAGAGGGGTGCAGGCTGGCTGGCCTGCTCGGCGCTAGAGGCACAAGTCAGCTTGTTTTGTGAGGTGAGCCAGCAAGAAAACCTCAGCACCCTGCACAGAAATACAAACGGGCCAGTCAGCGGGATCTGTGCCGAGTGCCCGGGGCTCTTCTCGAAGGCCTGCCCGAGCAGCCTCTGTGGGAAATTTTTGGACATCAGCTCCTCAGAGAAGTGGTGGCCAGAAGGTTTCTGAAGGATCCGAAATCTCTGAGCACTGGAGAGGTCTCCAGATTTGCAGCGTGGAAATCCTCCAGCCAGGAAAGGCTTCATCAGAGCTGTACTTTTTCTTTTCCTTAAAATTTTTTTTTTTAATTAATAGACTTTGTTTCTTAAAGAAATTTTAGGTATACAGGGAAATTGAGCACAAAGTACAGTCCCCATAAGACCCCATCCCCACATTTTCTCCTATTGGTTTAGTGTGTTGCATTTGTTATGGTTGATGAGCCAACATTGATACATTATTATTAACAAAAGCCCATAGTTTATATTAAAGGGATCACTTTTCATGCTGTACATTCTATGGGTTTGGACAAATGTATCCACTATTAGAGTTTCATATAGAATAATTCCACTGCCCTAAAATCTCCTGTGCTTCATCTGGTCATCGTTCCCTCGCCAAACCCTGACAGCCACTGGTACTTTCCCTGTCTCCTTTGTTTTGCCTTTTCTAGAAAGCTGTAGGGTTAGGATCATACAGTACGTAGACTTATAAGACTAGCTTCATTCCCTTAGTAATATGTCTTTATGGTTCTGCTAATTCATTTTATGACTAAATACTATTCCATTGTCTGGGTGTACTACAGATTCTCTTACTGAGAGACGTCTTGGTTGCTTATGCATTTGGGCAACCATGAATAAAGCTGCTATAAACATCTGTGGGCAGGTTTTTGTGTGGATGTGAATTTTCAACTCTTCCGGGTAATTGTTAATACCAAGGAACTTGACCGCTGAGTTATATGCGAAGGTTGTGTTTAACTTTGTAAGGAACTGCCCAACCGTCTTTCCAAGTGGTTGCACCATTTTGCCTTGCTACAGGCAGTGACTGAGAATTCTTGTTCTCTAGCTTTGCATTTGGTGGTATCATAGTTTGGGGTTCTAGTCATTCTGATAAGTAATGGTATCTCATTATTGTTTTAATTTGCATTTCCTTAAGGCCATGTCATGTCTAGCATCTGAGGTGCTTATTTGCATCTGTAGGTCTTCTGTGATGAGGCATCCAGATTTTTGCCCATTTTTAAGTGGGCTCTTTTTATTTTTTAATTGTTGAGTTTAAAGAGTTCTTTGTATATTTTGGATACCAGTCCTTATCAGATATGTCTTTAGCTAAGGTTTTCTCCCAGTGTATGGCTTGTCTCTTAATGTTTTCCTTTTGTAACACCTGTGGAAACTCAGCCACCTCAGCCAATAGTCTATATTCTCATAGGGCCAAACAGAGTTCTTCTTACAGTTAGGACCTGAGGTTTTAGGACATGTGAAATCAAAAATACACATGCAGTGTGTCTTCAGTTATGGTCATGGACTCACACACGCACACACACATGCGTGTGTGGAAAAGAATAGAAAGAAGTACACCAGAATATCAACAACAATCACACCAGCTGATAGAATTATGTTATTTTTTTCTTTGTAATATCTTGTATGTTCCAAATGTTCTGGAAGGGAGCACTATTACTTAAATAACCAGTTTTATAAAACTAAAAGTAAATGAACTGAAAAAAGCAACAGCTGTACAGGAGACCTTACAATGTTTCAGTTAGAAATTGTGTAACTTTCATTTTGACTCAGAGAATATCTATGGAACCAAAATTTCAAGTGATGTTGATAATACTACATTTTCTCTAAAACCTTCTTCGGAAAACAAATGAATTTTTATGATGGCTAAATTCAGCTGTCAAGTTTTTGCACAGGTTGAAATTGGCACTGTACAGTATAAATATAATAGAAGCTGCTCATGTAGTTCCATATACAAATTTATATTTATAATGGAAAAGAATATTTAAAAGAATATATATACACATATATATGTATATGTGTATATAATTGAATCACTTTGCCATACAGCAGAAATTAACACATTGTAAATCAGCTACACTTCAATTAAAAAATAAATAAAATAGAAACAAAACGAAAACATTTTTCTAATGGGCACATTAAAATGGTAAAGAAACGAGAGGTGAAATTGGTTTTAAGACTAAGTTTTATTTAATTCAGTGTATCCAAAATATTATCACTTTGACATGTAAAAAAGTGTAAAGAATATACAAGAGATATTTGACATCTTTCCAAACATGTTGTGTGTTTTAGGCTTACAGCACACCTCACTTGGGGCTGACGCAGTTTTTCACGCGCTTGGTAGGCACTTGTGGTCAGTGACTGCCGAGCTGGACAGCGCGGCTCTGTGTGATGGCTGAATATTCGAGCACTATTTGCCAAACAGAGTACAGAGTACCTGAGCAGCAACATTACCTGCAGTAAGTATAAAGGGAAAAAAGCGCTTTGTGGTTTCCAGTTTTTCACATTTCTTCTTCAAGATAAGCTGCATCATAGATACCTTGTGATCTGATGATGACATGACGTCTCCTCTACAGGGATGAATGTTTTTAATTCAGGTGGTAATACAGTAAACTAGAAAGCATTTACAATGTGGGAGACTTTTCTCCCTCTTTGCATTCCTCATGCTCTGGGGGTCACAGCTGGCTCAAAGTTGCTGTCCTGTAGAGTCTTGAACTGATGTGGGAGCTGCCTTCCCAGGGATAGGCTGAGACGTGGGGCAAGCTGGGCAAAGACACTGGGGAGATGCTGTCAGGCTGGCTCTCAGAGGAAACAGCCTCCAGGAAGAGCTGGGCTGCCCGTCCTGCCTGGTTTAGGCTCTGGGATGCCACCAGCATGGCAGCTTGGCACCATATCCAGTGACTCAGATCTTGAGCCTTGTGGGAAGCGTTTGCATGTAGTCTGTGCCTCCTGCCCTGAGCACACTGGCTTACAGGGCGGGTTCTCCTCTGCCTTATCCTGGATTGGAATCTCCCACTTTGGGATAAAGATTAGGAACATGTGCAGAATGATGCCAAGGCTTGTGTGTGCTCCTAAGGACGCGTGGGGCCATGGGATGTTTCCGACTAGCGGACACCAGGCAAGCTTGGCTGCTTTGGAGATGGGGCTCTCCAAGGCTATGGGGTGGGGAGAGAGATGTTGTCCGGTACTGGGAGACAGTGGGGTAGGGTGGCTCCCCCATCTTAAGAGCTCTTAACCTTGGACTTGTTACTTTGTGGCTAGTGCCTCAATTTCCCATCAGTAAATGAACATGGTCATGGTATACCCAGCTCACCGGGTTGTCGTGAGGGTCAGTACTATCATGAGGGATTCTGGTTGGCACATGGTAAGTGCTCAATAAACGTCCGTGGTCACTCTTATGAGTTCAGGAATGATTTGGTCAATGAACAAGTAAGTCCCTTTAGAAGTGGTGGTGTGTGTGTGAATATATTCTGGATATTTCCTGGACTATTAATATATTTTTTTAAGGGCTCATGCACTCCTATCTCCTTTCTGCACTGTCAGCTTGGACTGATTCACTAGCAAGCATCTCTTCCTTCTCCTTTCACTTTCCCTCTCTCCTTTTCTCCTTCTCAGCGTTGTTTTGACTATGAATTAATTGTAGGTTGGGGGACTTGCAAGCAAAAATCAAAGCCAATAAACTTCAAAAGGATGGGGAGGACCAGGGCCACCGGGGGAGTGCAGGGCCCGACGGGGGCTCTTGTGGCTGCGGGGTGGGGTGGAGGGGCTTTCCATGTTCCTTCAAAGGGGACACCAAGTGTTACAGATTGTCACTTAAAAGCTCAGATGCAAAACTTTGGAAATCTGGGAGAGAGGCGACGGTTTCCAAAACAGCTATTTTTATCTTTTGCCAGCAAGTATGAGCCCAGTGGAACGTAGAGTTAAACTTGGAATTTCTTGGCAAGGGTTAATAATCAATGTAGATCTCCTAACAAAGGAGATGCTGCCTTATTATACTGGGAAAGTTTTTTTTTCTTAACTGTCAGTGAAGCAGTACTAATTATTACTCCAGTGTAAATGAGGTCATTTCCTATTAAGAGAACAAAATGCTTAGCCTCGCCTTGCCAATTCATACCAACTATTTTTCACACATACTCAGCTTTTTAGTTTTTTTTTTTAAATTTTGATAAAATCCATTCATTTGTATTAGAAAAGTGTAAACCATCGCAATAATAGTTGCCCATGATTGCCCAGATGAGCTTTTGAAATGTGTGGGTTGTTTGAATACCATGTGTTAGCTATGGAACAATTAGGCAGCTGAATGGATCTTTAAAACAATCAGATACTTTTATCTCACTGAAAAAATACATTCCTTGGATGTGTACTGTTAAACCGTAAATTCCGGGGAACATTAAACTCACGTCACGAGGAGAACTTTCGGATATATGTTGATCAAGGACAAAAAGACATCCAAATATCTTGTCTTCATGTTTTCATTTTTTTATGCAAGCAAAAAGATTTAAGGAATATTGTAGCAAACAAAGGGTAATTGTTTTAGCCCAGATGTTGCTTTTGCACAACAAGCAGGTTACAATGTTCCCACAGAGCTGATGAGCCCAATCAGGGAAATGATTAAAAATTGATTTTGTCCCTGTAATTACAGTATGTAAACTACTTAGCTTGGATTGCAAAGGAAGTGATTTTCTAATTACGTATATACTCTGGTGTCTAATGATTGGTTTTTTGAAGTAATGAAGAGAGAGCACTAACGACTCCTTGGTGTTCTGTTGTTTAAGAAAGACCATCTTTAGAGTAAGCAGCAACAGACAAAGAGTTTAAATTGAATTTTCAACACTGTTAATGTGCACATGGATTTGTTTATTAAAGAGACAGAGAAGTAATTTGATTGGCTCTGAGCATCTTGGCTTTTTTTCATGCTAAAGCATGTAAAAATACATGCACCGGGTCGCAAGCTGACGGGAAGAAGCCTCTCCACTCCTCTTTTATCATCCCAGCGCCCAGGCTGATATCGCGGGCTCTCAGGTTCCTGTGAGCGTCTGATGTCTGTGTATCCTGAAAGCATTTAGATCGAACAGGTATCAAATAGCTTCTTCATCAAAGTTACCTTTGTTTTAAAATGAAAGAAGAGGCTTCCTTTGGAAGCATGTCTGGGCAGCCCAACGCACTCCGTGTTATAATATTTCATTCATGTCCTGTGATGCTGGGCTCTGCGTCAGGGTGGCAGCTGCCACCCACCCCCCCATATGTATGTGCGCAAACACACACAGACGTGCGCACACACTCACACACTCACACAGGTGCCAGCCCTATATTTGGAAGCCTGACTGCAACTGCGGTGGGTCAGGAGTGGGACCCCTTGTGGGGGGGTGTTGCTGATGGGGTTTAGGAAAGAGCTGCCTGAGTTCCAAGTGTTCCTTCTCTGCTGTGAGACACTTTGAGGCTGCAGAATAACAGCTCCCCAAACACCTGTTCTGGCAGAAGTTAGGAGAGGGTGGTGGCTCCAAGATGACCCCGAGAGCAAGTGTGTGGGGAGACCAACAGACCAGGGCACTCTGCCTTTGAAAAGATCATTTGTTACTCACAGTTCTTAAGGAGAGGGGGCACACCATGCCATGCAGGGCTGCACGGGGAGCACCAGGGTTAGTCAGCAAACAGAAGAGGTGAAAACATGGGCAAGAGCCTTTATTGTAGGTTTTTGAGAGAAAAGCACAGCAAGCAGGAGAAGTAGACTTAGGATTGGCTGCGCTGTGCTGTGCTCAGTCACTCAGTTGTGTCCGACTCTTTGTGATCCTAGAGGAGCCCATCAGGCTCCTCTGTCCTTGGAGATTCTCCAGGCAAGAATACTGGAGTGGGTTGCCATGCCTTCCTCCAGGGGATCTTTCCAACCTAGGGATCCGAACCCAGGTCTCCTGCATTGCAGGCATATTCTTTACTATCCGAGCCATCAGGGAAGCCCAAGAATACAGGTGTGTAGCCTATTCCTTCTCCAGGGGAACTTCTCGAACCCAGGAGCTGGGGTCTCCTGCATTGCAGGAAGATGCTTTATCAGCTGAGCTATCAAGGAAGCCCTAGGATTGGCTACTCAGATAATTGTAGCAGGCTCCAGGGCTCAGAGTTGTCTCTGTCTCCAGTTGTCTGGTACCTGGGTGACCAGAGCCGGTGGACAATGGTCCAGAGTATGAGAGCCTGATATGGAAGGTGTTTGGGGCATGGGCTCTGAATTCAGATGGAAGATGTGCTCCCAGGGGAGTCATTTGCTATCTCTGGGAACTGGCTCCTGCTGGGAGGGGCTGTCCCTACAGGGTCAGTAAGGCCCCAGATCTCAAAGAATCGGAGCCGCCGGTTGATGAGGGAGTGGCACCTTGTGCCACCAGCTTCTGGGGCCAGGATGAGCGCGGGGTGAGTCTGGGCGACCCTTACACCTGGCGTCCTACTCAGCAAGTCTCATGGCTCCTTACAAAAGGCATCCTGAATCTGCTTCCTTCTCCCCATCACTCTTGCTCTCAGCCCAGGTCAGGTCAGCCTCCCCTCTCCCCTGGACAACTGCTGAAGCCTCCTCAGCGGTCTCTCTGCCTCCACTCTCATCCCCTCTTGCCTGTTCTCCCCACTGCAGCCAGTCCAGGGTAAATCAGATCATGCTATTCCCTCACTCAAAACCCACCAATGGCTCAGAATAAAACCCATGTTTCTTACTGTGTCTGTTGAGGTATGTGGATCCTAAATAGCCCACCCCATCTCATTTTTCTGCTCACTGTCCTTGCCTTTTGGCTCCATAGCTTCTTGCTGTTCCTGAACACGCCAGCTCCGTCCTTCAGCAGGGCCTTTGCACTCACTGTTTGCTCTGCTTCTGAAGTTCTCCCCAGCTGTTCACAGGGCTCACTCCCTTACTTTTTTCTCATCTCTTGTCAAGGTCACTTTTTAGTGAGGTCTCGTCCTTGTCTAGTGATGAGTCTGTCCATTATTTTCCTAGATTCTTTTTCATCTTAGAGCTTATTATTCGTTCATATTATATGTTACTTTTATTTGTTATTACTCACTAAGACGTACACTTTGCACAAGCAGAAATATTGCTGACGCGGGGTCCCTGGAAGTTAGAAGCCAGCTAGGCACACGGGAGCCACTTGATGAGTGAGGGCTGAATGAGGGGCTCAGTCCCTCAGGCTGTCTCCCAGGTTGCGTTCCTCACCAGGAAGCCTCTTCTGTTGAGAACTAGAGAGGATGAGGGCTGTCCCTGGGGCTGTGTCCATCCCTCTGAGTCTCGGAGAAAGAAATCAAGAATCTCTCAGTGCTTTGGAGTGGAAGTCTCAAGTCCACTGTGTTTTGGCAGGATCCTTGTGCATAGTGGGCCTGGAGAATATTAAGCACTGAGTTGGGAAAGGCACCCAGACGCCCGGAAGGGGCGATGTAGCCCCAGGTGGCATCCCCTGGAAAAGCGGCTTGAGCGCCCCTCTGTGTGCCCCTCCGACGGGGCAGAGCCCATGGCCCAGGAGAGCAGGCTCAGAGGCCTTGGCCCCGGATGCTGGGGTGAGATGTTTAGACAGCTCCGAATGTATCTCCTGTTAGCCGCATCCTTCTCCAGACAAGGGCTGAAGGAGTTCGGCTGCTCTGTCTCCGAATCCTTCTTTCCTAACTCTTGTCTGGGAGGAAAGCAGTTTATCCAGCTCCCATCTGCCCCAGACAGCCCAGACTCCACAGCAGACAGCCCTGCTCCTTCTGCTGGAACTCCAAGCGACCCCTGGGGAGGGGCATCTCCGGGAATACACTCTGCCTCCTGCCGGGCCAGCGCTGGGCCAGCATCTGGAGTAGAGCATGGACCAGGGGAGGGGTGAGGTGAGCCAGCCCTTCCTTCTTTCCTTCCATGCGTCTCTACACCGTCTCCTCCCTCCCTTCCTTTCTTCCATCCGTCTCATCCCCCATCTATCTTATTGTCCCTCCATCTCCCCCTGCTCCCTCCATCCTTCCCTTTTCTCTTTACTTCCCTCCCTCGCTTTCTCCCTTCTTCCCCTCTACGTGATGTTTACTGCGCTCTGAGCCCTCTGCCAGAGGGCAGGAGTGGGAGGTGGATGGGCGCAGCCCTTTCCCCTTATTCTGTGGGGAGCTGGCCTCAGTGTGGTGCCTGGTACCAGGCCCTCAGGAAATGGCAGCTCTCGGTGTCACTCGTCTGACCTTCCAGTTGTCATGGTGCAGAGCGGTGGATAGGTGTGTAACGAGCACGGAAAGGCACCATGTTTGCCTAGAGGAAGGAGCTTTTGTGTTCAGCTTGGGGCTGGTTACAGAGGCCCCGGTGAGGGGGGCGTGTGTGGCATGTCTGCTCATCTCCTGACTCGCCCTTGTGTCTGAGGATGAGAGGCTGGGCTCCTGCCCTGTGAAGGTTTCCTGGCTCCGCTCAGAGCTGCCGTGTCTCTCCTGGGAGAACTCAGGAGGAAGGGGCTCCCCTGTCCCCTAGTGGGGGCCCAGCAGATTCATGGGGATGCCACACTGTGGGCCCACTGTGTGCCAGGACACACCAGAGCTGCCTGGACCGCCTCTCACTGTTTTTTCTTTCTGTGTCTCCCACGTCTTCCTGTCCACCCTGCTTCCCTTCAAAATCCCTCTCTAGGGCTTTCCATCCCCTCTGCTCTCCTCCCCTTCCTCAGTGAGGCCTTAGACGTGTCTCAGGCTCTAAGTGATCCCTCCCTCCCTCCCCGCCGCCTCCTTGCTTTCTCTCTCCTGCTTCTCCAAGTTGCAGTCACCCTGCACTTCTTGCTCAAGCCCCATGGCAGGATCTCTGGACCTTTGTGCTCCCCTTACCTCCGTCCCTGTCTCCCTCGAGGCCCTGCCTGCTGGAGGGCTCACGTCATATGCCCTCCCTCCCTGGTTCCCACTATGGCCGCCTCTCGGGTCCCTGTCCCACCAGACTCTTCGCATAGTGGGGCATTCCTGGATCCCATGGCAGATCTGCTTGCCCCTGGCCTGCCCCAGGGCTTGGCACACAGAAGGTCTGAGCCACTGAGTGAACAGGTCTCCTAAATTCATTGGCTCCTCTGGGCTGGTGTGTGTCTTACCTGCATCTTACAGGGGTGGCAGGGGGATCAATTTGGCGGATTTCAGGCGTTTTTGACGAGGTGGCTGCTCCCCAGCCCCCTTGACTCATGCCGTGCCACGCTTTTTGCTGCCTTGATTACCTGCCCCCTTCCACCCCTCCTCTGATCTGGTGGTACCTACACCCAACTGGGCTTGTGGGCCATGTCTCCTGGGTGTCCCCCTGCCTGGCTCCTCAGTGTGGGGTCCCTGTGGGAGGCAGGGATGAGGGGAGACTCATGTCAGGGATGAGGTTACTACATTATCTCTCAATGCGAGTTACTTACTTGTACCCAAAGAGCTGTTTCTTTCATTGCGGAAGACAGAATTACTGCACTGGTATTGTCCTTCCTCCCCATCCTGAATTAAAGCATCAGTGTCTGATGTGGTCACCTTTGCCCGACTTGCAGTGACTATAATGACATCAGACACCAGGAGCCCCTCCTGTTTAGACTGGCTCGCCAAGGCACAAATGGCACTAACTCGATTTCCCTTCCTGAGGTTCCTCTTCCAGCAGGAAGCTTGTTAGGCTAAGCTTCCTAGACAGGCGGCCACCTTTGGATAACCCCCTACCCATCTGGGACAGCCCTGAAGAGGGCACAGCCCCAACGAGGGTGCAGCCCCAATCAGGGCACAGGGCTCATGCTGGGGCCTCGGGTGACTCTGACCCTGGGCAGATTGCAGCAGCTGGCGGTCTCATCAGGGGTGTGAAGCCAGAGGACGTGCAGAGCTGGGACTTCCCCAGAAGTGTCCCGTGTTCTCCTGTCCCTGGAACTTACGAAGCTTCTAAGTGAACAGCCCCTGGAGAATAGTCCTTGAATTTTGTAAGCCACGAACTTGTATATAACATCTGAGTCTGACCTCCACCTCCTGCAATCTCCTCCCTAAATGTCAGGAGCCTTGTGCGCAAAGTGTCTTTGTAGCTTTAATTGGATGCCATAGGCCTGTTCTTCCTGGCTCCGGTAGAACCTGGTAAAGCATAGCTCGAGTGTTTGTATTACACTGCCTAGATTTGAGTGTTGAGTGATACAGAAAACACAAAATGCAGAAGATAATCTGATCAAGGACAGAGAGAGTCTTGTAAGAGAGTCTTGTAACTTCATGCAGATGGTTGAGATGTCGACTTGCTTTCTGTCTCAAGATAGGCAGGTAGAAATTCGTTTACAAACAGCAGTGTCCCTGTTACACTTTGAGAAAACACTTCTAGCATGTACTCAGCAAACACCTTTTTGGTTGCCAGAAATCAGTCTTGGAATTGGATGGAGTGTTGCAAGTCAGTGGTTTGATGTTCAAATACCTTGAGCTGGGACTGCCACTGCCTGCTCTCCGAATGCATCTTCTGGTTCATTTACAGACACATCCTTGACTTTCTACTAGAAGTCTACTTCTGCAATATCAGAATGTACAGTTTATCAAGAGAGAGCACTTGCTTGCCCTGTAGTCTCTTCTGTAACATGGCAAAGCAAATTAGCTTCTTCACTGCACTGGCCCTGAGCTGGAGATCACAGATTAGGGCTTGGCCTCGATCACCCCAACTGATGGCTCTTGAGCCACTGTGACGAGCATCTCGGCTTTCCCTCTGGGCCGTGATCCCATCCTGCTGATTTCCTGGTCTTGAGAGGAAAGGAGAGAGGACTTTGATGTCACACAATACCCCTGACCCCTGGTCCAGTTGTCGGTTCTTGGTCTGGACCTGTTGAGAGCTGCCCTGGCCACTGAATAGGAGTAGTCAATTGAAATTTGGGTGAAATTGTGTGTGGTCTGCTGTAGGGACCTCCTTAAATTAGTGAGAGAAAAAGAACCCTTGAGTACCTTCTCAGTTCCTCACTTTTAGAATTCCAAAGAGAGAGGAAGGAGGGGAAGGAGGGATATAATATACACACACACACGTATATATATATATACACACGTGTGTGTGTGTGTGTGTGTGTGTGTGTTAGTTGCTCAGTCGTGTCCTACTCTTTACGACCCCACAGACTGAAGCCCACAGAATTCTCTGTCCATGGAATTCTCCAGGCAAGTATACTGGAGTTGGTTGCCATGCCCTCCTCCAGGGGATCTTCCCTACTCAGGGATTGAACCTGCATCTCTTAAGTCTCCTGCACTGGCAGCTGGGTTCTTTACCACTGGTGCCACCTGGGAAGACTATGTGACAGAGAGAGAGGGGGAGAGAGAGCGAGACCGCCCTTATTTGCTCTCATTTCTTCTTCCATCCCACCTAGAGAAGAAATGGCTAGATGCCCCACTCCCTTCTCTTTTTGCAGGTGGCAATTTCCCATTAAAAGAAGCTGAGCAAATCTGGTTTATTGCAGCAAAGGTCATATAGTTCCCAATTTAAAAACTGCTCAATGAATTGGGGCAGTGGGGGCTATTAAATGTTTCTAGACGCTAGTTGAGTGTCTAATTGTTACCATGGCTGAATGTTGTTTACGTGTCTTATTGGAGTCGATGTGTCCAATGCTGAGAATTTCTAACAGGTCTTATCTTTGCAGTTCCTGACCACCACGGCTTTAAGAATATCCACCAGCCACGAGGGAGCTCCGTTGCTTTCAGACTCGCCTGGTAAGGAACACTGATTTACAGTTTGTTGAAGGGATCCTGCCTGTGACTTTTGGGGAACCAGGCTGCCCTCTCTGGGTTGAGGACCTTTGTGCTGGGTGGAAGTTCTCCCAGCTACTCCTTTGTTTCTGTGGACAGAGGCTGGGCTTTGGAGATGCTTCCAGATTCAAAGGTCTCTGGGATCCAGCATGGGTCCCAGGTCTCCTGGACGGCATGACTATGTGATGTCAAGACATGCTCAGAAGGTCTCAGAATGGGGTCACAAAGCCCCGCAAGGTTGACTTCATTGCCTCTCACATGACATCCTGCAGAGTTGCTGCCCGCCAGCTGGCAGTGGGAACCAGAGCTGGGGAGCTGGTGGGATGGCTGCCTAAAGCTACGCAGCCCTTCCAAGCACCACCCGTGGCCCGTTTCCCTGCCACTCAGCACGTGGTCCTGTGGCTTGGCCCAGTCTTGAAGGAAACCTGTGTCTGAGTGGTTCTGTGCCTGTCACCTCAGTTGGACTCAAGATCACAAACTCAGTCATGGAGTGTTTTTCCCACATGAAGCTAAAAACTTAAGAAGAAGGGGCAGGGCTGATATTTGATGTCTGCAGCCCCCTCCTCTGAGGCTGCCCTGACACCTCTGTAAACTCACCCTGAGATCTAATTAGCCAAACCCACCTTCTCCTGACCATGGGCCTCGGAGGTCACTACATAAACCAGGAAAATTGATAGTGGAATTATGCACTTAGAAATTAATTTTGTACTGTACTGGATATATATTTTTTTACTGTGACTTTATCTTGTTGAAAAAGTGCTTACTTCTGATTTTGTGGATATTACTGACCGTGGATTACTTTTATTTTGGTTTTTACACAACAGTTATATTAGAAATTTGCTGTTTTATTCTTACCTTCTTAGTAAAAATCCTTTTATCACACAATGGGTAATTTATATCCATTACCAGGCCTTTCAATCCTTTTCAGTGGGGCTGTCAGCGCCGTTGGCACAGTAATGATTAATGTGATCTAATAATAGTGTGCCATTATATTACCTTAGTAAAACATGTACCAACATCCTATTCGGATCTACCAAATTCATAGCTTCCTATAATATTTTTGTTGAAAGACAGGATTACTATTTTTCAAAGCTGATTTTTTCCCCTTTAACATATTTAATGAAATTCACAATTCTTTGCCTTAGTAATCCGGGCATTTGATTGGGCTCGGTGGGTGAATTTGACATCTGTAGACACCGTCGTGGTTTGTCAGGGAGAGGCTGGACAGTCCAGAGATCTGCCAGGGAGATTATTGTGTTTTTGTTGGGCCTGGGTTGTTTTGCCTTGAAGAAAAAAAAATGGCTGGATTTCCAGTCCCGTCTGACATGTAATAAGAGAAGTGTGTTTTAGATCAAAAGGCAAAAGAGCAAGAAATTTGGCTCAAAGGCTCCTCGCTCCCGTCCCCTGTTTTATCCACTTTCGTCACCTGCCTCGGTCTGCTGGCGAGCAGAAGGGGCCACAGAGCTGGGGGAGCAGCTTCAGACTCTTTTCCTGGAAATGCTCCTTCTTGACCTGTCCCTTTTTTCTTGAGGCTTTGGCTCAGCCTCTCTGGAGCTAAGACGGGGTTCCTCGGCCTGGCAGTGCTGACATTCTGGGCCGGGTAATTCTTTACTGTGGGGTCACCCTGTGCACTGTGGGTGGTTTACAGCTTCCCTGGCCTCAGCTCACCAGGTGTCAGTTATGAATCCCTTCCCCTGTTGTGACAAACAAAAATGTCTCTGGAAATGACCCAATATCTTCTGGGGGCACAGTTGGCCTGCTTGAGAACCTCTGGTCTAATGTGATAGGAGCATAAGCAGATATTTTTGCGGTGTGGGGGAATTCCAGCTGGAGCTCAGGGTTTCCTGGTGCTTCCTGGGACATCTTCCGGCTGTGGGGGAGAAGCTCTGTGGATGATGGCTACACTCTGCATCCTTTTCCCAGCTGAAATGCAGCCTTCTAACTTCTCTCCCCGCCCCCATCTCTGTCATAGAGCCTGGCCCGAATGAGGGCCTGATTCTTAGCTTCTTCCACTTAAATCCCATTATAATCATGCTTGTGATTGATAACATTCCACCTTTTCAAAGGGCTTTAAAATCTGTGTCAACCAAGGATGACATTATTGTAGTACGGGCGAGATGTATTCAAACAATTACACACTCAAATCAAAGTGGGAAGGTTTGTCCTTCTATCCTGGTGCCTTTGTGATGTGGCTTTCGCCAGCACCTCAGCACTCCCCCCAACCCCCATGGCCCCAGAAACCTTCAGCAGGAGAATGCATGAGTGGAAACGGGTTTTGCCCTTGATATCACTCAGATCTGAAAGCAGCCTGAATATTTAGGCTTCCTAAGGCAAGAGGGGGGCTTCCCTGGTGGCTCAGATGGTTAAGAATCTACCTGCAATGCAGGAGACCCAGGTTTGATCCCTGGGTTGGAAAGATCCCCTGGGGAAGGCATCAGCTCCCTACTCCAGTATTCTTGCCTGGAGAATTCCATGGACATAGGAGCC
This sequence comes from Bos indicus, assembly GCF_029378745.1. Taxonomy (NCBI): domain Eukaryota; kingdom Metazoa; phylum Chordata; class Mammalia; order Artiodactyla; family Bovidae; genus Bos; species Bos indicus. Next base: position 41,400,290 of record NC_091777.1, read on the forward strand.
TGCCTGGTTACCGTCCGTGGGGTTGCAAAGAGTTGAACATGACTGAACAACTAAGCACACGCAAGGCTGGAGGGTCGGGGAAGAAAGTGAGGTTGTTGAGCACAGGGAAGAGAGAGAGGGTGAGGGAGGGAGAAAGATCCTTGTTTTTGATTCAGAACAAAAATTACTGCTGCAACATTGGCTCGAAATATGCAATCAACTGAAATCAGGAAAAGTATTTTGAATACAAAATTTATATGAAATACTTGAATCTAGATACGTGTGAACCCACGTATATGTAGATATTTAAATCAAGGATAGAGAAGATGAGAAATAAAGCTTTTGTCATAAAAATACTGCCTGTAGTATTTGCCTTCAAATGATTCTGCCACATTGGAATATGTTTTTGTACTGTTAGCATTTCCACAGAACACACTTTTGTTTGTTTTTACAGCTGATCCTCGATGGTGACAACAAGTAAGGGAAATGTCTCTGATTTACCTCTGTGATAGAGGATTTCAAATACACTGTGATGTTTGATGCAGGAGTAATTTTGGAGACCTAGCTCTTTACTGGTTTCTGGTTGGTCTCTCTTGCTGCTGCTGCTGCTAAGTCGCTTCAGTCGTGTCCGACTCTGTGCGACTCCATAGACGGCAGCCCATCAGGCTTCCCCGTCCCTGGAATTCTCCAGGCAAGAACACTGGAGTGGGTTGCCATTTCCTTCTCCAATGCATGAAAGTGAAAAGTGAAAGTGAAGTCGCTCAGTCTTGTCCGACTCTTAGCGACCCCATGGACTGCAGCCTACCAGGCTCCTCCACCCATGGGATTTTCCAGGCAAGAGTACTGGAGTGGGGTGCCACTGCCTTCTCCGAGGTCTCTCCTGCCGCTGCTGCTGCTGAGTCGCTTCAGTCGTGTCTGACTCTGTGCGACCCCATAGATGGTAGCCCACCAGGCTCCCCCATCCCTGGGATTCTCCAGGCAAGAACACTGGAGTGGGTTGCCATTTCCTGCTCCAATGCATGAAAGTGAGAAGTGAAAGTGAAGTCGCTCAGTCGTGTCCAACTCTTAGCGACCCCATGGACTGCAGCCCACCAGGCTTCTCCATCCATGGGATTTTCCAGGCAAGAGTACTGGAGTGAGGTGCCACTGCCTTCTCCGTGGTCTCTCCTAGTACAGTGTAAATGTGGAGAGAGTAAGGCCTTGCTGTTTTGTTCAGTATTATATTCTAATTCCTGGAATGGTGCTCACTGTATAGAGGATTCTCAATAAAAATAGTGACTGGAAGGATGGACAAGTGGGTGGATGTATGGGTAGCTGGGTGAGTGGATGAGTGGATAGGTGGATGGGTGGATGAGTGGATAGGTGGATGGATGGTTGAGTGGATGGATGGAGGGAGGGATAGCTAGATGGGTAGATGAGTGGATGGATGGGACTCTATCTCAAACCCTGACAGGATCTTAGAATGGTAGGTCCAAAGGTTCAAATGAAATCCCACTTTTTACTATCTCTTCATCCCTTGCCCTCCCAAACATTTTTTGTCATCAAATGGTCAGTTATAGAAGGATATTCTTCTTATCTCTCCTTTTCAATCCAGTCTTTAACATAGAAAACAAAATGTCTGGGACAGTGCCAGGCAATCTCTGTAAGCTGAAACCATATGGATGCCTTGTTATGAAAGTAGCCCTTAAGAATCCACCAGGGTGTGTATGCAGATGAAGACATACGTACTGGGGTGGAAGACATGGAGGCCAAGTAGGGGAAGGTGACCTCTTTCAAAGCGGGATGTGGGCAAGGAATTTATGAGGCTCAGAAGACTTCCTGTCCAAATGACTGGTTGTCTGTCTCCTGGGTAAAACTCTGTAGTTTATATTGTATTTCATGCTCTCTTAGAGGCTCTTGTGTGTCCTCTTCAGCCCCACCATGCTGGATCTCTTTGGGACTGGATGATGCTCAGGCCCCTGGGCTCTGCTATCGTGAGGAACTAGGCTGAGACTCCCATGTCCCAATACAGCGGGTACCAGTCTTTTGGGAAATGTATTCCCAGTGATGAGGATAAAAAGTTACTCCACCCTTGACTTTTAAATTATTGCACAATGGATAACATAGCAGTACTGGTAATAAAATAATGAATAATAATAAAGAGAGATAAATGACCTCTAAACCTGGCAAAGATATGGAGTCTGGAACCATATTTCCTGGGTTGAACCATGGTTTCACCATGCACTGGCTATATGACCACATGTCAAGGGATTAGTCTTGTGCCTCTCTTTTCTCATCTGTAAATTGGGAATGACAATGATGGCAATAGAGTAGACTGTGTAAGTAATCTATCTGATTGTACAAGTAAAATAATGCCTCTTGGCTCAAAATATGTAATTAGTAAGTGTGTTGCTGTTATTAGTAGTGTTTGCATTTTCTCTATTTAGTCACCTCTTTCCTTTCTCTGTCTTTATTCAAGATTAAGGAAAGTATAGGCCATTTGCAGACTCGTGCTGGAGCTAGGAACTTTGAGAAGTTGCCAGGCATACGGCCTTCCCAGCACCCCTGGGACAGTGGTTAGCAAGTTCAGAGAACGTCAGAAGGGTGGTGAGTTTCCTAAGTCAGCTTCCCCATCCCATTTCCTTTGTGGAGGGAGCATTGTTGACACACCACTGGGGGTTTGGGATTTACTTGGTGTTTGGGGCGTGCATTCCTGGGCTGGATGCCACGTGGTCACAGTGGGTGGGACAGCCAGCTCCTAAAAGGGAGGGGAGGTCCTTGGCTTTTCTCCCCAACCCCTTGCAAGTGAGACTGCTCTGCATCATGGCCCAATCTTGTATTTTTAGCATCCACTGAAATTTAATGTTTTGCTTTTGGTTTATTATGTATGCAAGTATCTTGCTGATAAATTACATGTGTAATTGTACCATCGGAACCACTGCTAGTCAGCGACAACATATAATTAAACTCACCCTTGTAGTCATTGAACTCTTCCGTCCCTGACAAGATCACTGACCACTCTGAGGAGGGTGTGCCGCCATATGTGAGCCACGCCTCGCTTTCCCACGCCCCCCGTCCCCCCACCTCCAGCACAGGGCAACCCTGCACACGTGCAGGGTGGACTTCCTTCAGACGGCGCTGAGCCCACAGGAGGGAAGGCCTGGGCTCCAGGGCCTGGAATGCTCCCCCTTCTCTATTTTTGTGTCTCTGCCTGAAGGGTTATTGGCCCCAGAGTGGCTGCTTGGTAAAGACTGGAGTGAATAAATCTTAGAAATATCTGTTTGCCCTCTTTTCACTTGTAACTTGAAACCTTTCCACATTTTTCCTTTTTGGGGATGATGTTCACTGTGGTGTCCTACGGTGGGAGCTGCTGGACCACAGCCTGGGGGTGGGGGGGTCAATATCTGCACACTGCCTGTTTTTTTATTTTTTTTAAAACATTTAGAAATACTTTAACCATTCTGAAAAAATACAAAAAAATTCTGCCTTGACCATGTTTAAGTGTACAGGTCAGTGGCAGTAAGTATGCTGTGCAACCGTCACCACCATCTACCTCCAGAACTTTCTCATCTTCCCAAAATGCTATTCTGTACCCATTAAACAGTAAATCCCCATTCTCTTCTCCCCCACCCTCTGGCAACCGTCCCTCTGCTTTCTGTACTGGTGGATTTGACTACTCTAGGTCCCTCATGTAAGTGGAATCATACAGTCTTTGTCCCTTGGTGATTGGCTTATGTTGCTTAGCATAATGCCCTGAAGGTTCTTCCATGTTGTAGCAGTGGTAAGACTTGCTTCCTTTTTAAGGCTGAATAATATTCCTGTGTGTGTGTGTGTTACACATACCACATTTTGTTTATCCATCCATCCACCAGTGGACACTTGAGTTGCTTCTACTTCTTGGTTATGGTAAATGATGCTGCTCTTAACATGGGTGTGCAACTAGAGTTCTTGGAGACCCTGCTTTTACGTTTGGAACTGCTGGAACTTCTGGAGCATATGGTAATTTTAACTTTTTGAGAAACTGCCATATTATCTTGGAGAAGGAAATGGCAACCCACTCCAGTGTTCTTGCCTGGAGAATCCCAGGGACCGGGGAGCCTGGTGGGCTGCCGTCTATGGGGTCGCACGGAGTCGGACACGACTGAAGCGGCTTAGCGGCCATATTATTTTCCATAGTGGCTGCACCATTTTACTACACTCCTACCAAGAGTGCACAAGGGTTCCATTTTTTTTTTTTCACATTCCTGTCAACACTTATTTTCTGCTGCTTTTTGATAGTAGCCATCCTAATGGGTGTGGAGTAGTAGCTCATTGTGGTTCTGCCTACTTTTGTGAAAGCAAAGAATGGCTTTTACATTTCTGAATGAATGAAAAAAATCAAAAGAAAAATACCGTGTTGTGACACATGAAAAGTACATGAAATTCAAATTTCAGCGTTCTTAGATGCAGGTTTCTTGGCACACAGACAGCCCCATTCATTTACGTATCATCTGTGGCTGCTTTTGCGCTGTAATGGCTGAGTAGGGAAGTTGGGACAGATTGTGTCGCCTGGAGAGCCTGAAATATTTCCCACTTGGCCCTTTACAGAAGGCATCAGCCAACCCTACTCTGTGATCAGACCTTGGGACCCCTTGTCTTGTATAATCTCAGCAACCCACTTTGCAGACAAAGAAACTGAGGCTCAGCACAGATAACTTACAAATCACACATCAGAAAATGGCTTGTAAACCAAGAAACCAGGACAGCCCAGGCCTGTCTCTGTGTGCTGGTCACTCTCCCTTTGAATGTGATTGTTTCGATGTTGCTCTTTACAGAGTGCCTGCTGGGGTTTTAGTGAGCCTGAAATCAGGTCCTAGTCGAAAAAGAACTGTAATTGTGTAAAAACTTAATGCTGTGATTGGGAGAGGTGGCAAACTGAGGGTGAGAATGAAGCTGGGAGGAGGTGTAGGTGAGCTGAGCTTTCCTTTGTTTCTTTTATTTAAATTCCAAGACTGGTGTCCGATAATGCATGGTGGGCCGAGCTCTCAACCCTGCTGAAGAAGGAGGCAGTTTCAGGATGCCTGCATCCTACATGTATAACATTTCCTTAGGACAGAGGAAAAGCTAAGCAAATCGATAACTTCTTCTTGCATTAAAAAACTGAATTATTCTCTACCCCAGAGAAAAGAAAGCCAGGGTATATGGTACATAGGGGAACACGCTAATTGATTCTTCCCCCTTCATTCTCTGTATCACATGTTGTTTGGCATGAATCTTGGCACGGATCTCTTTGCCCCACCTCAGATCTTTTTCTCGGAATGTGGAGACTGCTGTCCCATTTCCACAGACGGTCTTGGGCACCCCTGTGGCCTCTCGGACTCAGACGGCCAGCTGCTGCTAACGAGGGATCAGGCAGCTGTCTGACTCGTCCCCTCCTTGCCACTCTTTTGGTCGTCCACAATGTGTGGACTTGGTACCAGGAGCCTTCTGACATTTCTTCATACAGAAGACAGGGAGTGGATAGTTTTTTTGCTCTTTCGTCATTGGAGAGAGAAGTCTGAGTTGATTGTATGTATTTGTGCTCATGGTGGAAACAATCTCTTAATCCAAGTGCTTTGGGGATGTTGGGGCTCAGGAAACGGTTGGTCTTGTGTCCATCTCAAGCGAAGAGATGGGATTTCCTTTCACATTTGAGAGCACACAGCCTTCCCCGCCGCAGGAGCTGCTATGTTTCAACAATAGGCTTCATGTGGTTGCAGAGTAAAGCACAGTGATGTTTTTCATGAACTTTTGTCTGTGATTTAAGCCTGGCAGAACTAGACTCCTGTCCTTACAGTTTTCTGGCTCATTTTGCGCAAAGGGAAGTATGCTAACTGGAGTCGATAATGTGATCGACATGTTAGCACATGTGAACGACATGTTAGCACCATGCAAGAGAGACAGCAGTGACTTTGGATTTTGAGTTTCATCCTTGAAAATGTATGTGATGCTTCAAGCAAGGGACCAGCACCTAGTGGTGCTTGGTAGGTGCTCAAGGGGTGAATTAGCCTGGTAGTGGCCTTGTGCTTAAGAATCAGTTAGAGAAATGAGTGGTAACATACGTCTATGTGTCCAGGAAATGGAGATACCCATGACTTCTTTCTGTTTAAAGATTAAATTTGGTTCTTGGCCTGGTGGTGAACCAAACCTTGACAGTCCAGAGGGGAGGAAACTTTGGATAGGGAGGAGGAGGTCGTGTGTGTGTGTGTGTGTGTGTGTGTATTTGTCAGGGTGGTGGTAGAGATGAGTATGTGGTGAATTTTCCCTACCCTAAAGCCATTTTTATTTTCTTTCTGACATACTGTAGGACAATCAACTTGTCCTCCTGTCCGTATGTGTAGATTGTTTCATGTCTAAACACAATTAATAGCACATATGATGCTCTTATGAGTGAGCATGGCAAAACAGTGTAGTCTTTGTTCTTTAACAAAATAAAACTTGGGATAGCATCTGCAGTAAAGATCGTAAGTCTGGCCCACGCGGGATTTGTTCACCAAATTTCTGTTTCTCCTCTCCATGCCCCAATATGTGTGTGTTTAAACATGATTTCAGTGTTTCTAGAAATGTGACATCCCAACTAATATCAGGCCTCCGCTAACAAGACAGTGAGTGGCACCAGCCCTGGAAAGGTTTTTGGGGTTTGCTGATGGCCAGTGGGAATCTCTGCCACCCTGGACACCTCTAGCTCCCTGCCTTCTCAGGGAGGAGGAGCAGCCTCCATCCCCTCTCTCCTCTGAGGCCTCAGGGACTGAAGATGCAGAGACGTTCAGAGGGAAGGTTGAGGGAAGCATGCTTGGCTGCTGGACGTACGGAGGAGAGCTGTCCTGGGAGTGAGGAGGCTGGCTCTGATCCCCCCTGCTGCAGTAACTGTGGTCACCTGGGAAGTCTCAGGCCATGTGGCCTCAGGTGAACACCCAGGGGGTGAGTGGTTTGGACCATGTGGTGTCTAAGATTCTTTCCAGGTCTTCAACAGGACCAACTAGACCACCTAGTCCCCTGGGAGATCTTGGTGACACGCAGATTCTGACTCAGTAGGTCTGAGGGACAGAGCTCCATATATCATATTAGACATCCAGATAACAGGTCCCGGGCCACGCTGCTCCTGCTGCCCCTTGGGCCACATGGAGGCTTGCTGAGACGAGGTGGCTACTCACTACTCTGCCTGGGGAACTTCCAGGACTCACCAGTGGACCCCACCCCAGACCAGTCAAATCAGGAGTCACCTCAGGGGTAGACATTGAGCCTGGATGCTCACATGTCACTGGGTATGAACTGCTGGTATAACAGTGTCTGAAGTTGCCTGGGGGGGTGGCTTGTGAAAACACAGCTTTGGGCCCCGACCCTGACTTCTGATTCAGAAGATCTGGGGTGGAGTCCAAGAGTTTGAATTTCTAACGAATTTTGAGGCAGTGTTGATGCTGGTCCACTGACTGCACTCTGGGAAGCCCTGGCCTAATATGTTCAGTTAAGTTGGTGGTCATTACACAGACCAGGAGGGAGTGGGCGCAGGCGGCCAGGGTCACTTCGTGGCCATCTGTTTTACGCAGTGAGCTCCCTTGGTAAGCTCTCATTTGGAAAAGGTTTGTGGGTAGAAAAAAATGTTTGTAAACCTCTGAACTGAAGGCAAGACTTTTAATCATGAGGCTGGTGAATATTTATTCTTCAATTGAGAGGAAAACCAAGCAGGTTCCTTGGCCCTCTTTGTTGCCAGATGTGGTGGTTTTTCGCCCAGAATCCCGCCCTGTCGCACAGAAGGTGTTGCGCGCCCCCTCTTGTCTCTAAGTGTTCACACCTCCCGGGAGGCCTCGGGAGGCCTGGCCTGGCGCTCTGCAGCCCAGCCCGTGGTGAAATCCAGTGTGGGCCGCTGCTGGGGCTGAGTGACGATTTGCCAAGTGCCAGGCGCTGGTCCTCAGTTGATGGGCATGCCCTCATTTAATTCTTGTAACGACCTCGTGAAGTAAGTACTGTCATTATCCCATTTTGTGTATCCCAAGGATTTGCTGCTGCCTCCCAGGCTCAGAGAGGGTGGAGGAAAGTGGCAGGGATTCAGGCTGGGGGAAGCAGACATGGCTCTTGGTCCGGGGAGTGGAGTGCGCGGCCAAGGCCTGTCCTGCTGGTATTTGGGGAGAACAGAGCAGGCCCACTGGCCCTGCAGGTCCATTGTCCAGATGACAGGCTTGGGCCAGGTGACAGCACTCAGAGCCTGTGGCTGCCCAGAGCTGCCAGCCCCTTGGAAGAGGTCACTGTGGCTGTCCTTGGTCACAGACCCAGGAGGCCTCGGCCACTGAGCTTCCTCTTGGGTCACACCCGCTTCCTGCAGCCTTTGACTATGCAGAAGTGCCTGGGGGAGAGTCTGGGAACCAGCCAGGGGACGGGGTGTGTGGATCTCTGGGTCCAGGTCTTGCTTCTGTGGCTGCTGCTTTTAACCGCAGAGTGCTGGCTTGGCCAGCCCTGAGCTTGCTTTCTGCCGAGCAGCCCTGGGGATCGGGATGTGTCCAACACAGCAGGTTCTTGCTGAGACGTCGTGTTGGAGCGAGTTCTTCTCCCTGTTCACCCAGGGTGCGCAGGTCAGAGGATGCGGGGAAGGGAGCACACAGGAACACAAGTGGTCTTCCAGGTGTCATCAGTTGCGCCCTCGGGGGTGGGGGCTGCAGCGTCCTTTAACCCTCATTCGACTGCCTGCTGTTGATCTTGCACTTGCACTGGGCTTTCCCGATGTGACATGGGTCTAAGAATTTTTAGAGCTGGTTTGGCAGAGGCGAGAAGACGTGTGAGCAGAGCTTTCTGAGCAGAGGCTTACTGATTGTGTGAGGTGCCCCACGATCAGTGTGAGGCTCCAGCCAGCCAAGACTCTCCCAGTGGCCAGAGCTCTGCGGCTTCCCCTGTGTTTCAGGCCTTTCCCACACGATTTCCAAAATCCTCTGAAGCCCAGGCCAGCCTCACACCAAGCACTTTCCTTTCAGTTTGTCCATCTTTCAACTAAATGGGTCTAATGAAAGGCTGATTGGCACCTCAGATGGTAAAGAATCTGCCTGCAATGTAGGAGACCTGAGTTTGATCCCTGGGTCAGGAAGATCCCTGGAGAAGGGCAATACAACCCACTCCAGTATTCTGGCCTGGAGACTCCCATGGACAGAGAAGCCAGGCGGGCTATAGTCCACGGGGCCACAGAGAGTTGGATGTGACTGAAGGGAATCAGCATGCATGGGGAACACTGATTCTAGTAGATGCTTGACTACCAGAGTCTTTCTAGATGTAATTCGATGAACTTTTAGTGTGCCTGGCAAAGGTGTGTGTGGGAAAGTTTACATCCAGCTTATTACAATGTCTACCTAAGTGATTTTCTTATTAATAATAGAACACATATGACCCCAAGGCATTCTTTTTTGAACCTTTGAGGTATTTATGAATGAACTTGAAAAAGGTTGTTCACTTCGGATGGCTGACGTGTTCTGGAATGGAGCTGCACCTTGTGAGGTTGGAGATAAACCTTTCCCCCCAACAGGGACACAGATGCCAGACGCCCAGGTGGGACACGTGCCATCTTTTCTGCAGGGTAGCGGGAAGATGTAGCCGAAAGATTAGATGCAGATATTAGAATTTGTGGAGTGGCCGATGGCTCAGGGGATGGAGTGGCCGTGTACTGAGGTGAGGCTGTTCCTCAGGTAGTCCTTTCATGAGGCTAAATGAGCAGCCCAGGTCGTGAGTCTGTGCTGAACTCCACTTCATACACAGAGCAGCAGCCCCCTGGCCCTGCAGAGAGTGTACTATGTGAGGTGAGTTTTCCCCATAGACCTCATGCCCCAAGAATCCAACCAGATCCTCCCAGCACCCCTTTCCCTTTAGAACAGTGAGCTAAGTCTCGGAATCCACAGAAATCAAAGATGCATCAGCAGGTGCTCTGGGTCAAGCCCAGCCTCCAGATTGCAGCTGTGCCAGAGGCCGCATGCCCAGGTGAACCCGGGTGTCCCCTGTGGGTCACACCCGCATCATCAACTGTGCAGAGGGGCCCTGCTCTTCCTTGAGCTTGGGCAGTGCTGAGGACCAGGGAAGCCGGGGCTTCAGCCTGGCCCAGAATGTGAAGTTGGAGCTTCATGTCTCTTCCAGGGTTTCCCAGAGGGAGATCTCACATGTGTCAGGCTGGGCTCTGCCACCCACACTCTCAGCTATCAGATACAGATTCTCATGGTGGCAATTTGAAAGAGAGTTTCCTAACGCTGGTAGCTCTGCGACGGGCACCTTGACATTGTAAGTCACGAAAGAACAGCTTGCTGACTGCTTCATTCTATCTCACTCATTCCCAAGAAACTTTAGGACTCTGGGAGGTGTGGACCAGGGAGCCCCTTGTGGTGGTGGTTTAGGAATTACTGGGAGAGCCAGCTTTCTGAGCAGGTTCCCAGGCCCCTACCTGGAGGTGTGCTGGTCTGGAAAGGGGCCTCGTGGTGACTGGTGGGGGTCCAGTCGCTAAGTTATGTCTGACTCTTGTGACGCCATGGATGTAGCCCACCAGGCTCTTCTGTCCATGAGATTTTCCAAGCAAGAATACTGAAGTGGGTTGCCATTTCCTTCTCCAGGGGATCTTCCTGACCCAGGGATCAAACCCCGGTCTCCTGTGTTGCAGGCAGATTCTATACTGACTGAGCTACCTGGGAAGTGGAAAGGGGCCTGTGTCTATTTTCACAAGCTCCTTTGGCATTGCCAGTGTCCTGGAATTATATTAACTCTGAATCTACATTTTACTGGATGGACAGTACACCAGCCTGCACCTCAGATTCCAGAAGCTTCTTTCTTCTCAGCTGAGGGACTTTGGGAAAGACATTTTCCTGGACCTCAATTTTCTCACCAATAAAAAGAGAAATTAGGTTTACATGATTCCTAAGAGTCCTTCCAATTCTGAAGTTCTAGCACATTAAAAACAATCTGCATTTTAGGCCTGGCAAGTTACATTTCCCCCTGAAGGGGGCCTGGAAAAGAAAGAATCTGCAACAGGAGAGTGTGGGCTTTGTGGTGTGAGGCCAAGGTTATAAAGGTAGCCTCTGTGAGAGAATCATTTGTATTTATTGAGATTGCCGACTTTAATCGCCCTGGATGCTCCCTTGATAAAAAATTATAATCCTCTGTAAATTATGAATACCTTGAAATTCACAAATTCTTTCACTTTTGTGATTGGCAACATTAAATGGCAACAGCTCATTTAAATAAGCAACATCTGGACATTATTATTTTTAGGGATTTTTCATCTGTTGATTTAGAAATCTGGGGCCTTTATGAATCTTGCATGAATATTCTTTTATATTCACATCTACCATCAAGACACAAAGAAATAGCCAAAAATTATTGTCCGGTGATTCTTTGATGCAGTGCATGTGTTTTTTAAGCAACAAATCTATTGTGAATGAAAGGAGATAGAAAATAGGCTACATGTGAGTGAGGCGGAGGGAGCAGCTTGGTCTCCTAAGAGCCAGAATAGCCTGACGATTCAAAGCCACAGGAGGAAGAAGGTTTGGATTTTATATATACTAATATAACGTTTTAAAATAACAATATAATTCTGGATTGACGGTATCAGAATATGCTATCCACTGTTTCTCAGAATAATCCAATTTAGAACAATGTATTCTGAGCAGGTTTGGTAAAAATAGGTCTATCATCCTGTGGTATAAGATAATGCATTAATTTTTATGAGTGAGTTATGAAGATGTACAACTCGGTTAAGAGTTAGGATAAACATAATATTCCTTAATTAATCCATTATGCCATGGTACACATGTGCCATTTTTATTACCTTAAAAATGAAAAATGTCAAAAAAGGAAATTGCTGCTTTTTTTATATCAAAAAAGCCTTTTTTGAAAAATCATAAAATGTCTAATCTAATTCACCATATAATACTAATGAGCTTAACAAGCCATCTCAATGCACAGTTTAGGATAAAAGGTCATCAGTTTCTGGCAGTCAAATTCCAGTACTTTTTTAGATGAGGCAGAACCTTTCAGCACCAAATATCGGAAATGGCATGTGTGATTAGAAGCGTTATTAATAGCTATTTGTTATTAACACAGTAGAGTTTTAGAAATTCACATTATACCCTCCCTGCGTTTTCTAAATCTTATGGCTGAAGATGCCAAGAGCGTTTGTGGAGCTCAGGCACTCCCCACCGGATCTGATTAACTTGTTGCCCATCCTGGTTCTGAGTGATTCTGAGTAGGGATCACACACACACACACACAGACACACACACACCCCTTTCTGTCTGATCCCGCATTTAATTTCCCTGAAGCTCTCTGAAGCCCCTGCACTTATTTTCTGGGTCTCCCTGCTCTCCGAGCAGCGTTCCTTTGCTCTCAGGCGTCAGTGTCAACTGTCCACCGTGCCTTTTGTCTCATCACGGAATGGGCCTTGTGGAGGCACCTTCGGCAGTGACGCACGCGGTGGCTTCAGTCGGCCTTGTTATGGAAAAGAATTGCCCGGTGGGTTGAGGGAATGGCCAACAGCGGACTAGAATCATGAAGCTGAAAGGAATATTGCCGACTGGAGGTCATTTTTCCCAACTGAGGGGCAATAGTTTGCCACTATAAACTGCACATTGCAGTCAGTATATGTTTTATTAAACCATTTAAGGAACTTGGGAGCCATTTCATTTAAACTTCCTGCTTGATGTAGCTCAGGGCCGAGCCCAGAGCAGCTCATGAAGGAGGCCTGCAGTCGTTTGCAGAAGAAATACCCCAAGTGCCCAGCAGGATGCACTGCAACCGGGGAGCCACGGGCAGACCAGGGGGTTGCCCAGGCCCCTGGACTCCTCAGAGCTTGAGCACACCAGCATGAGCGTATGTGGGGGCTTCTGTCCCCCAGCTCTGCCACTAAGCAGCACCGTGACTGTGGACTCTAGGACTGCCTCTGCTGCTGCAAAATGAAGGGGTTGGATTCGACGTGAGAGGCAGGGTCCCTTCTGGGTCAGCAAGTCTCTGAAATGCTGGACTGTCAGGGGTCACCCTGGCACTGAGGTTCTGGGACTCGCCAACAGGCCCTCGATGGTCATGTGGGGAAGTCTGCCTTCATCCCTGCCCCGCCGGAGGAGATGTTGCAGCTGTGCTGTTTTGGTCTTGGTAGACGCTGGGGACCTGTGCTGCCCTGGTCCAGTGGTGACTTGTGAGTTCTCAGCAAAGAGCAGGGAAATGGGGGCAAAGCACCTCAGTTCTCATGTGAAACGGGAATGACCATAGTACTTTTGTGTCTGAGGAGTAGGAAGCTGAGGCCAGCCGAGGAAGTCTGGTCCCTGGGATCAGAGCCCTGGACTCCAGGACCACTCTGACCGGCTTGCCAAGCAGCACTCTGTGTCTCCTGAGCCTCAGTTATCCTGTCTGTGAAATGGGGTGGTGGTGATGGTGGTGATTTTGTGTTATCCCTCCCTCTCAACACTTTGTAAACTGTAAAGTGCTGTAGAAATGATGGTTTATCGTTGTTGATAACTTTGTGATTATAAACTAGCTCCAGTCTCCCCTGAATTGCATGCCTGTGAATTCCGTTAACACAGTCTGTACCAGTGAATACAGGAACATGGAGGGCGAGAGGCGCTCTGTCTTTCAAAGTAATTAACAGGAAGGAATCCGGTATTTTGGCTTTCTTAGCCCTAACTGGTGGTCTTTAGTAGGTGGCCTTAATTCTACAAAGTTATATAACCAAATCTTTTGTCTAATTGGTAACTATATTTAGGAGGTAGAGAAATATGTGAGCTATTCGTTTCGATTAAATTTTTTATTATGCACTCTGCATTTGGATTGACAACTATTAATATTAAAGAGCTTGGCCAAATTGAAATTTGTATTGCTGGAGAGACTTAAATATAATGTATGATGCTGAAAAAAAAAGGCCAGGGAATACGGGAATTAGCAGTCAGGGTGCAGACGGGTCCCTGCCAGGTGCTGTGTGTGCTCAGTGACATCAGCCCCAGGTCTGCCAGGCTGAGGAGGGCACGTGGAGGGCTCTGTGGAGCTGATGTCAAGGTGCTGGGACCCAGGTTACTTTCATGGCGATGACACTGATGTTAAATAAAGATGTAGAGCAGTTTTGAGCACATTATGCAAACAATTTTTATAACTTTGTATACAGTATTTTGTCGATCACTCATAAAAAAGCTTGGGGGTAAGGCAGAGGAAATCGTCTAAAATAAGATAGTACATGTATCATCACAGTAATGAGGGAATAAAGGGCGCCCAGTTTCTTCAGAAGCCCCCATGAAGACTGAATTGATGCTCCAAAAGCTCGAGGGAGGTGGAATGCTCTGTCCTGGAGGAGGAAGAACTTGGGAGCATGGCCACATGGAGGATGCTCTGGGACCAGGGGGACGTTCCCGTTCCAGCTGTGCTGCAGGCAAGCTCTGGGAGCTCCAGCCCGGGGTTTCAAGTCTTTGGGGCTGAGTCCCTCTCACCACGCCTGTTGCATTTGGCTTTGCATTGCAGGGTCATGTGCAGGATCCCACAGGATACGCACAGAGACCGGGGTTGTCTGTAGGGACTGGGACTCCAGCAGAGGAAGTGAGACACTGAGTTCTCACAGTCTCTGAGTGACAGACACAGGACTGCAGCTCAGCTCTAGAACTCAGCCTTGGGACACTCTCAAGAGAAAGAGTCCTCTTCTGCAGTCTGCAAGTCTGTAGAGCAGAGAGGGTCAGGCTGCAGCCCACAAGCCACTGGTTGAACGACTCCTGTTAGCTGATAACTCACACGCTCCAGGCACCCCCACTTTCCTGGTGGGCCTTCTTGCTGTGCCTGCTGTCTAGAAGGTCAGCTCCCTCGCCCCCATCCTCCACATAAACTCCGCAGCAGCCCAGGCCAGAGTGCCCCACGCTCTTCCAGGAGGCTGACCTGTCCCTGGGCTGGTCTTTTGCCCTGTCCTCACTGTCCTGGAGGGCAGAGCTGTGCGTCCCTCCCTCGCCTTGCCCTGCACCCCGATGCCTGCCTGCAGAGAGCATTGGTGTGCTTGGAATGGATGCACCAGATAATCACTCACCAGGTCTGGCTGGCAAAGGAGGGACAGGTGATACTGTCATACGCGGTGCTGTGCAGGTTACTTAGTTCACACTCTTTTCCTCTACTAGGCTATAATCTCTATTTTATCTGTGATTTTTACATTTTTTTTTTTTCCTGACACGGGAGCTGGAATACCAATGTGGGAAGACCTCCAGTAGCAGAGATGCTCAAGCAATCAGTGGTTCTGATTCACTGGATTTTATGGACACTTGAGATTTTCACCTGCAAGCATTTTGGTTCTAGACTCTTTGGTTATCTATCATTTTTCAACACCTAGATGCTCCAAATTAAGAGAGGGTGTTCTCAAGCCCTGCTGATGTTCAGGTCTCCTGGAAAGGGGATAAGGCATGTCACTTGTGTTCTCACTGCCATCAAGCCTATCCTATCTCTCAGACGTGATTCCAAGCTCCTGGAGGGCAGAACCCTGTCCCAGTCCCACTGGTTAGCTCAGCAGCTGGTGCATCTGTGCCCATGGCAGGTTCTGTGTGATGGAGAGATGGATCCAGGGCTGAAGGTAGAGGACAGAGATGGGCTGACTGGAGGCTTATCCCAGGACAGCTGCCGAAGTGCTTCTTTTCACTAAGCGTCTATGATCAGCTAGTTTCATGGTTTCTCTGGAAAGCAGACGCCCATAGGGCTTCCCAGGTGGTGCTAGTGGTAAAGAATGCGCCTGCCGATGCAGGAGACATAAGGTACGTGGGTTTGATCCCTGGGTCAGGAAGATCCCCTGGAGCAGGGCAAGGCAACTCCAGTATTCTTGCCTGGAGAATCCCATGGACAGAGGAGCCTGGCAGGCTACAGTCCATGGGGGCCGCCAAGAATCAGACATGACTGAAGTGACTTAATGTGCACATATAGGTTGTCTATGAAAAGAGTATCTGGTTACATGTTTGTTTTTTGACACTGACATGGCCAGACATGGCAGTATCCTCTGGCCCACACAGCCCTCTGCGGCTGCCTAAGGCATGTGTCAGAAGCTCTGCCTGGGTTCTCTGTTTCTGTCTGTCTCTCCACTGGAGTGTATGTGGCCTGTGCTGGGTGCAGGCTGAGAGTTTGCGGGGGTAATACCTCCAGGGTAGCCCTCTTCAATTCTGGGATGGCAGCTGGCAGATGGAGCCCAGCCTCTTTACTTCTTTACTGGGACCACCTGCTGTGGGTCCCATTCAGGGTCTCGGAACACCGAGGTGGGATCGAGGCCCAGTTGCCCTCAGTCTAGCCCACTGCTTAGCCTGCTCTGTCCTGGTTTCCTTCCTCCCCCACTTCCCCACTAGCCCGCCCTGGCCACTCCTGGGATCGCCTCCTGCACAGACCTCTGCTCTTCAGTCTTGGCCTCGGGGCCTCTTCTGAGGAAACACAGCCTGAGATCCTGGGGTTGTTGCCTGGTGAACTGACAGACACATTTTAAAGCCAGTTCACTTATGCTTTCTCTATTTGAGCGTTACAGAAATCTTGAAGGGAGGGAGAGGAAATCATTACCCCATTCTCCAGATGGGAAAGCTGAGTCTCAGAGAATTGGTTAGGGCTGGAGTCAAATTTGTCACCCAGATCCTGCCCTCCTCACTTTGCTAATTCAACAAGGGGAAGCCTGTTTGGTGGGCTATGCGGCCTGTTCCCAGTGAAGGGGGAAGGAGAGGGTGATTTTCCCCAAACTGGGGCTGACAGGTGAGGTGACCTGAGTAGTGCCTTGCTCCCATTCAGTCCAGAATGAAAGGGGTGTGGGGAGAGGGCTGTGGTGGCCACATTACAGAGGGCGGGAGGCCAGGACCCACGGGACTGCCTCCCATGGAGCAATCAGCCTTGCGGGCTCTTGGCCAGTGCCTTTATTTCCCCCAGTTTGGGGGAAATGATGGGTAACAGACTGGCTCAAATTCCCTTAGTGAGCCTGGAGAGGAGTTGTGGGAGCAAGGGCGTGTTTGCAGCTCTCTGCCAGTTGGCAAAGGTGCCTCCATCAGAGAGGGGTCCATGGCCTTGGGAGGGCTGCTGGCTGTCCCTTACCTCTGGGTTGGGGATTCGGCCTGGCGCAGGCAACTCTGTCCCCAGCACATTTGTTCATCTGAAATTTTGCAAAGTTTCAAGTATAAGCCCAGGAAAATAACCCAAGAAGACTAGGGAGGCCTGAGAGACTGCACTTTCTTTATTCTGGGCCTCGGTTCTCCAACTGGGGTGGATGGTGTGGGCTCCCCACCAGGGAAATGGACAAAATCCGCATGGGCTTCTACTGGGTGGGAGGAGCCTGCTAGCAGCAGAGACTGCAGAGGGAGAGCTGGTGTTCTCGCCGGACCCCCTGAGCACCCCATGTGTGCGGGCAGGGTGGAGAGCTCTCAGTCAGCTTGGTAAATTAAGGCTTTGGGACCAGGGGTGTGCCCTGAAGTGGGCATCCTGTCGGTCAGTTTTCCCAGGGAGCTTCAGCCCAGGTTCCGTGTCCCTCAGATACATCCTGAACCCAACCCCTTCCCTCATAGAGAAGCTGTGATTGGTGGTTTCTCTGCTTTTCTTCAGCACCCAGGTGGGAGGCTGAGCGTGGCACTGGGGCCCCTGTATTGGGTGGGCCTATCCTGTACCCCACGCTGTCCTGGCCAGGTGAAGTCCATTTGGTGACCCTGGGCCTGGTCTTGGGGTCTGGGAGTCCCCCCGGTCACCTGGAGGACTCTTCTAGGCAGGATTGGGTCTGCCCCAGCCTTTCCAGTTAGGGGCTGGTCTTTAGGCAGGAGGGGCCGCTGAGAAGGGGGAGAGACATGTGCCATCAAGGGCCCATCCTTGGTCTGTCCACCATGGGATGGAACCCGGGCCAGGCCTGGGCAGGTCCCTCACATGTGGGCTGATGTAATTTGACAGAGGGTCACATCAGTTTCTTTCCCTCCACATTTTAATATCAGATTCATTTATTATGCTGACTACCACTGACAAATGTCCACATTATTCACTCATTTATTCATTTGCTCATGAAATCTGTGTGTTGAGTAATTGTTTTGCCTTATTGGCAGTTTTAATTCTACATTCCTTTTTGTCAAAAGGTCAGTGGCTTGCTAGCTGGCCAGGCCTGCGTGTGCATTCCCTGGAGAGATGTTTTGCAAAAAGATGCTCGTTTACACTGGTCAGTCTTTGAGTTCCTCTCCTCTCTTGTTGGCTTGTACTGATATCTTGGAACCTGCAGGACTTGCTGCTGCTGCTGCTGCTGCTAAGTCGCTTCAGTCGTGTCCGACTCTGTGCGACCCCATAGACGGCAGCCCACCAGGCCCCACTGTCCCTGGGATTCTCCAGGCAAGAACACTGGAGTGGGTTGCCATTTCCTCCTCCAATGCATGAAAGTGAAAAGTGAAAGTGAAGTCGCTCAGTCGTGTCCGACTCTCAGCGACCCCATGGAGTGCAGCCCACCAGGCTCCTCCGTCCATGGGATTTTCCAGGCAAGAGTGCTGGAGCGGGGTGCCGGACTTGAGGGGGGCCCTTATCTTGTCTCTGCTGTGCCATTGCCTGGCTCCATACCTGGGCCCTCTCACTCCACAGCAAGACTCCTCTGTTTCCTCTGCTTGTTCATTTCAAGTTAAGGTATAAAGACCTGTTACTACCACATGGGTGTGTGTGTGTGTTGGGTTTGTAAGGCTCTTACCTCTACTATTTTGATAGGACAAATGAAAACTGTCAGGGTCTCAGAGATGGACAAATCAAGTTTGAAATGTCTTTGGGTTTGCTTTTGACTTGCCTAAAAGTGCACAAGATTCAAAGGGAATTTTTAACGTCTGATTTTTGATTTGGAAATTTGAAAAGGTAGTGATGAGTTTGTGTCAGGAAGAAGATGGAAATGTTCTAGAAAATCTAGTTTCAGTAAAGTTACTTCTGAACCAAAATGTTCCAAGAGTAGAGATCTATAGTCTAAGAGTGTTATTTTATGGTAACTTTATGCAGCTGTGTTTGCTGCAAAAAATTCACATTTCTGTATGGAACACTGAATGAAATATGAATGTGCTTTTTACAATTTAGTACTTTTAATAAAGGATTTCTGAGCAAAAAGCTTAAGTACAAGAACCACAAAACATATAGATAAAAATATAGCCATAATCACACATCAAACCTCAGAAAATTCATTACATAGAGAACATCAGTAATTGAGAGAAGTTGAGAGAACTGACAGAAAAGTAATATATATGCCCAGAATTCTAAAGGCATGAATCCTTTTAGCTGGGATCAGGGCTTCTAAGTTCTCTAGGGTGGGTGTTTTATTACAGTGGATGCTTTACTTAGAAGAGTGTAATTTATTATCATTGAATTCTCATGGCAACATGAATTTGGATTTGGGTTTCTAGGAGAAGTTTACAATTAGTCCCCTTATATATATTTAGAGCTTTGAAAGATACTTGATGTTAAAATAATTTGAATACCATACCTTTGTTTGATTGATCTGTGAAATATTGCCTTTATTTTTTTTTTTAAAACCAAAAGCTAGTCATTGCTGAGTGAAGTGTGGCTGTCATGTTACAGAACACTGCGACTAGATGGGCATTGTTCCCAGGGCTGGAGGACATGTATAGTAAGATACAGCCATCTGCACCCTCAGGTACTTTGGTCTTACATGAAGGGTGTTTTTAGTTTTGTAGACTTTCATTTTTCCTCTTTGGAAACTTTCATTTGGGGTCTCAAAGCAGACTTTAAGCAGAGGCCTACAGAAAAGTCAGGGACGAAGGCTGTCTTCTGGCTCAGTTCACAGTCTGCC
>NC_091777.1:41425000-41460000 GCF_029378745.1 Bos indicus
AAGGGAAAGGCCAGAACCTTCCAGATCCTGCTTGAAGTGAGCCTCCTAGCAGAGCACGTCCAGAGTCATCTCAGAGGTGGCTTAGCGAGGAGACAGGGCTGCAGTGAGCAGGGAGCCCCGAGACTCACAGGGGCCTTGCCCTGGAGTGTGGTGATAGCCTCTGCAGCCCCTGGGGCCTTGCTGTAGGCCAGGCGAAGCTGGGTAGCAGCGGGCAGCTCCTAGGCAGTTTACTACTCCTTGCCCAGTTCAGTGAGTTTTCTGTCACCTCTCTCTTGGCAGAGCTGGCCCTCCAGGGCCTCCCCTGAGTAGGGAAGAAGGGCCCCCAGGGAGATCCAATGGGGTCACTGACTTCTGTTCAGGGTTCCTGCCCCATGTCCCTCCCTCTACTTCCTCCCTCTGGCCAGGGCTGGTTGGAATCCCAGTCTGTCCACACACAGCCGTGGTTCCCAGGGGCCAGGGAGAAGCCCACCCTCTCCACACCCTCTGTAGGCAGCCCCTTCCCTTCCGGAAGCTCTGGGCTCTGCTCCCCGTGGCCCTCACTCTCACTCTCACCCCGCAGCCTCCCCAGGTCTGCTGGTGCAGGGGATCCCTGATTGGTTGAGGGTCTGTGTGGACAGAGCAAGTGACAGAAGTGAGGGTCTCCCGGGCTGTCCACCAGGCAATTGTTCTTCAGTCGCTCAGTCGGGTCTGACTCTTTGCAATCCCATGGACTGCAGCATGCCAGGCTTCCCTGTCCTTCACCATCTAGTCAGGCAGTGGTTTCCAGAATTCCCAGGGAGCCTCAGCCACGAATGACCTCACGAAGGTCTTGACTGGATGTGGCTGCTGGCCGTGGAGCTCCTGACTCCTGGGACCAGGTTTCACCATCCTGAGTGCAGGTGGGCCCCCCTTTAAGGAAACCAGTAGGTGATATCTGAGTCTCCCAACCTAGCGACCTTCTCACAGGGCCAAAGAAAGATCCTGGAGGCCTGAGCATCGAGAAGAGATGGCTCATTCCCTCACTGCCTGGTGCTGTGTTTTAGAGGAAGAACTTTACTAGGCCATTAGGGCTAAGGAAGGCCAGCAGCAGTCTGGTGTTGCCCGTGGTGACACTGATGCTCTTTTGTGACTATCAACCCCAATTGTTTGTTTCCAATGCTCTCATTTTGGGACAGCTCATCTTGCTTAAGAGCATATGCTTCCTCTGCAGTTGGGGGTCCTCACTATCTCCTTAGGCTGCAGACTGGCAGAGATCCTTGCCCTCCTACTGTGCAGAGAATGTCAGAGTGATGGGGTGGGGACCCTGGCCATCCGTGGGTAGGCAATGGACTGAGCTGCAAGTCCCTGTGTGGTGTCCCTGTGGGGTGGAGTCTCGGGCAGGTCCATGCAGCCCAGGGACCATATGACCGGAGTTGCACTTCCTGAGGCACTGGTTCCCAGATCCTCGCCCTGCTGGTTGGTTCTAGGTGGGTCAGCCATAGCTGCGGTCTCAGGTGCCTCTCTCAGAAGCCCCATATCTTGAAGGATTCCATTTTTAGAAGGCCACTCACTCTGCCGCCCTCCACCCTGTCTTCTGCACTTCAGGGAAGGGCCATGCCAGATGCCTGGAGAGACCTGCAGGCCTGGGCCCAGGGCAGGTCTAAGGGCAGAGCTCCAAGCCTGGACTCATGTTGTTGGGGTTACCTTTTCCCTTTGACCTAAGTAGGTTTCCCTTTGAACCCCATGCAGGGGGGGCTCTGATGCAGGCTTCCTGGGGCCTCGGAGCCCCCTTCTCTCATGCCCAGGGACTGGTTAGGCGGTGAACGTGGCCTTTGCTTATTCTGAAAGGAGGGATGTGTCTGGGGGAGCCAGCAAGGGGCAGGCAGGAGAGAAGTACGTAGGTGTGTCCTGACCATGCCCAAGCCCTCTTTTCTCTCTGGGTGCAGCCGCTGCTGCCTGGGATGTGCTGTTTGATTGTTTGGGACCATTGGTTCCAACTGCCAGCAGTGTGCTCAGCTCTGACCATGGCTCCATGGAGAAGGCAAGACCCACCCACCTGCCCACCGTCCCTGCTGCTTCTTATCTGGCTCTTTACCTGCTGCCCTTGGCCTAGATGGTTCTTTTCAAAGAGGCCTTTCTGCCTACCCTCCATCTCCTGCTCTTTTTTGTTTTCTAATCTGTGCTCCTTTTCCGTCGGCACTTGCATCTGGCTCCTCTTATTTAACTGCTGGCTCTTTTATGAGATGATAGCTCCTTGATGGCAGGAACCTCGTGCCTTTTGTTCTCTGCTCTATTTTCAGCACTTAGAACCTTACTCAGCACATAGTAGGTGCTTAACAAACACATGTGGAGGGGAGAATGGTGAAGCATGGCCTTCTCTGGAGGAGTGGATGGTTCATTGTGAGTCACCCTCAGACAGGAAGTGATGGGTTGTAAGAGGCGGTATAGCATGGTAAGTGGGCTTGGGAACAGGGACAGAGTTATTGTTGGCTGAAGTGCTCAGAGACGGCTTCCTGAAGTAGATGGGCTTAAGGGTGAGTCCAAGTTTTTATAAGCAGAGGGAAGAAAAAGGAGGAAAAATGAAAGTGGGTCCTTCAGAGCTGCATCTGGTTTGGAGAGAAGGGTCGTAAGGGCCAGTAAAGGATTCTGGTCTTTGTTCTAGAAGCAGTGGGGTAACCTGGAGGGTTTTGTGTTTTAATGTAGTTAATACTGAATTATAAAAATTCTAGTGTGTGCACCATTAAAGTTCAAGGTGAACCAGAGTAGGTGGTGTAAAACCCGAATGCTCCCTTTCAACCCCTTTCCCAAATCTTCTCCCATCTCTGGAGAAAAACCCCGGACATAAGTTTAGCTGTACACTCTGCCAGACTGTCTATTATATATTTACATTGTATGTATGGTGAGTACTCACATAAGTAAATAATACCACACACACATATTTCCTTCTACATAATTAGTGTAGTAGTGCTCCGTCGTGTCCGACGCTTTACGACCCCATGAACTCTAGCCTGCCAGGCTCCTCTGTTCATGGAATTTTCCAGGCAAGAATACTGGAGTGGATTGCCATTCTCTTCTCCAGAGGATCTTCCCAACCTGAGTCTACATTGCAGGAACATTCTTTACCGTCCGAACTATAATTGGACCATACTGTACAATGGCTTGAGACTTGCATTTTTCTTTTTCTTTTTAAAAAAAAATTATTAGTATTGTTTGTAGATCAAAACCTCAAGTAGATAGAAAAAGCCTGTAACTCTTAACTTTTATTTAATTCTCTATAATATAGCATATTTGCATTTATGTAACTATATGCCTATTGATGGGTATTAAGGCCAAATTTGTTTTTCCTTTCTACATTATACTTACAGTGCTGAAGTGAACATTAGTACATGTATATCTTTGTGAACAATTTTGAAGGTAGGATGGATTTCTAGAAGTAGTATTTCTGGATCACTAGGTATGTATATTTAATTCTTAAATAGATACCACCAAATTTCCCTTCAAAGTGATACTGAATATGTACATTACATACATATGTATCAATATTGTGTGTATAGCACTTACATCCCCAAACCTCATCAATACTGAATATTCAATATTGAATATTCAATGTTGAATTGAATGATTATAATATTGAATATTCAATACTTAAAATCATTCTTTTAAATGATTAACATGGAAGAGAAAAATTGGTATCTTTGTTTGTGTTTCCCTAATGAATACTGCAACTGACTATCTTCACATATGTGTATATGTGTATTGGCCACTCCTGTGTCTTTTATAAACTGTTAATATTTTTTCCATTTATTTTGTCATTGATTTTTAAGAGCTCTTTATATATGTTGGGCTGCTGCTGCTGCTAAGTCACTTCAGTTGTGTCCAACTCTGTGCAACCCCATAGACGGCAGGCCACCAGGCTCCCCCCGTTCCTGGGATTCTCCAGGCAAGAACACTGGAGTGGGTTGCCATTTCCTTCTCCAATGCATGAAAGTGAAAAGTGAAAATGAAGTCGCTCAGTTGTTTCCAACTCTTAGCGACCTCATGGACTGTAGCCCACCAGGCTCCTCTGTCCATGGGATTTTCCAGGCAAGAGTACTGGAGTAGGGTGCCATTCCCTTCTCCAATATGTTAGGCAGTTACCCTTTATTGCATGTATTTTAAATATTTTCTGAGACTGCTTTAGAATAAAGGAAGGGACATAATCAAAGCCAAGATTTAGGAAGATGATTGTGGCTATATGCTCAGGATGCATGTGGTGGAAGAGGCCAGGGTCACAGAGACCAGGTATCATGCAGTAGTCTGGGCATGAGTGAGGGCAGTATGAGCATCCTTTTATGTTCAGAAGATGTGCCTTGCTTCTCGTTCCAGGGAGACATCTGAGTATGTGTTGAAGAAGTTTGGAAAGATGCAGAGGGAGTTGCTGGGGCCTAGTTCTCATGCATAAAGGCTAAATCCTTTGTCTTTCTGGGCCTCTGACTCCTGTGCTGACTAGCTGTAGCTCCTCTTGGTTCAAGTGGGATGTCAACTTCTTCACCTTGCCTGGACTGTAGGATGTGGCCCTGCTGAGCCTGGCAGTAGACCCTGGGGAGGCTGAGGGCACAGGGACAGGGAAGTAGCCCAGGGAAGCAGAGCATGGCACCGGGCAAGCCTCGGGCCCCTCAATTATGAGGGTTGGCCTCCATTGTCTTTGAGGTGCCCGAAGCTCTCATAGTCTGTAGCTTGATAATTTAACTTTGCAAAGTAGATAAAAATACTATTGTTAAAAACAACCTCAGCCACTCAGTGAAGACAGTCACCACGTATTGACCACAGGCCCTCTTCAGAGGTCTGGCTCCTCCTGTCCCAGAAGACAGCTGTCATTATTCTGGTTTTACACACAAAGAAACAGAGGAGTGGGGACTATGGTCCTGCCTGAGGGCTTCCAGGCAGCTCCAGTCCGAGCCAGGACTTGATCCCCATTTTGCGATCTTAACCTTGCCCCCTGACAAGTGTTAGGAAAGCCGCTTACAGGTGCCTCTGAGGCCAGAGCAGACGCAAAGCAGGTGGCATTTCTCCTCAGTCCCCAGACCTTAGGTCCTGCACCTGTGCCCATATATCCATACGTGGAGACAGCTTGGCCGAGAGCCCAGTGCCCAGGGATTAGGTGTCTGCCCCCACCTCATCCCCACCAGGCGTTTGTGCTCCTGGAGGCTCGGGGAATATGCTTTTGGACACAGTGTGCTGCTATGGGACTTGGGCAAATCCTTTGCTCTGGTTTGCTAGAGGGATGCTGAGCATTCTTGCTGGACGGTGGGGGTAGTTTCCATGCCCTTTGACTGTTGTCATATTGGAGGTATGCCCTATAACTGAGTTACTGAGTCAACATTCAGAATTAAGAGCAGAAAGGTAACATTTTAAGTCATTTCCTCAATTCTTCTAAGACGCCCACACATCGTGTTTTCCCTCTTCACCACTTAGGCAGCAATTTCTCTTCTTGTTTCTAACAGCTACCTATAGAAAACACTTGAATGCAGATCATATCTTGATGGTATTTACTAATATAAATATTTGCTTTTTAGAAGCAGTATTACACAAACACCTAAGCCATGGGCTAAGCTGCTGAGGGCTGGAGGGAAGCAGTGCCCCCTCCGTGGGGCCGGGCTGGGGCCCACCGGTGCCTCCATGAGACACAGGGAGATGGCCAAGTGTTGGGACATCTACCCTGCTCCTTTTGAAGATCTTGTGATCATTTTTTAAATGATAGAATCATCTTTGCCAGTCTTCCCCAGGGCCCTTTGAGTTTAATGGAGGCGGATCTGAACATGGTGTATGGTTCAGCTGCTTGCTTCCAGGACGCCCAGCGCTATGCTGTAGCAGCCTTCAAGGAACCCACGATGCATGGACGCGGGGTAATAATAAAGTCAGACATCAGTTGCTCTTATTTTACATGGTGTAAAATACATCCAAGTAGGAGGAAGGAACTGGGTAAGTCAGATGTGAAGAGAGGCAGTGAACTAATGCAGACCATGGCTAGGCAGGTGGATGCCTTTGCAAAGAAATTGGAGTGTTTTTAAAAGATGAACTTATTTCAAGTCATTCTAAATATCACAAAATTCCACTAGAGCCAAGAACCATGGGAAAGTCTTGAAGTTTGAGGAAACAGGATTTGACGAGCTTGAGCCTTTGTGTTGACCTCCAGGAGCACTGGGGCTGCAGAGGAGTTGTGTGTGCATGTGCGTGTGTGCATGTACCCGTGTGCATATGTGTGTGTACACACCTCACCTCTTAGGGTGATGATTTATAGAACATTCCTTGCGAATGAACCAGCAGCTCTGGTCCCATGTCCTGGTCTCTGTGGGCAAGCAAGCTCCCCTTTTGGGGTCAGTCTTCTTCACCCAGTCTGACTCCCTTGTCAGATATTCTGGATTTGAGGACCGCCTTTGAGGCAGTTCCTTCTCTTCCCTTATATTCAGTATTATTACAGTTTTTATAACCCACATGGTATTGGTCGTAACAAATAAACCGATGCTAACACCAGCTTCTTTGGCTGGACAGACACGAATCAGCTTTAGCAAGTGAATAGATGACATATCAAAGAACATGTTGACTAATCCCTTCCCTGTCTGAGAGCGTTTTCCAGATTGTAGGCAAATACACTGGAGGCATTTAAAATAGAAGTCATGGCGTGGCCACAAGTGTATTCTGGGGAGTTTCGGCCTCTACGTGCTATAGGCAGGTGAGTATTTATAGCAGGTGCCTTGAAGTTGGGGACATCGGCGGGGAGCCCTCCCATCACAGGGGTGATGGTGGCAGGAACATTCTGCAATGCTATTCTGCCTTTATTTATTATTTGCTGCCAATGTGACTATCTTTTAATTTTTTTAAACAAATAATTTAGTTGTAAAGCCTCAGACTGATTTTTTTTTTGCGAAATAGTTCTAGTGAGCTAATTTATTTTTCAACTTTAAAACATCAGCATTTTATAGATCTGAATTTCACAATGTGAGGATGATTGCTACGTACAATTTGCAAAATTGTGATTAGCCAGCCCTTGCTTTGAGTTAGTTCTCCCTAATTCACAAAGGCTTCCAAGAATAGTCTGCACAAAATTCAGTTTGCAAATTGCAGGGCAGATTTTTAGAGGGCAGTTTAAAGAATGAAGTCCTAAGGGTTTTATCTATATTTATATCTCTTGTTAAACCAAACTCTTATGTAAATGTTACAATCTGTAAATAACTAGCAGGGCTGCCTTCTTAAAGGCAAGATTGCATCTCCATTTTTGAGATTTAGCAAAATTATTAAATGGCAGAATTGACTAAGATGCAAGTATATTTGGAACGAGCTAATAAACATTAATCAATATCATCAGCTGTATTTGTGTGGATATTTGAGGGTTTAAAAGTACAGAAACCTTTCAGTTTGCAGTTGAATTTCTCACAAATTATAATAAAATAAAAAAGACACTGCTCTTAGTGATGTTTTTGGGGGAAATGGTGATAGTTTTGTATATTCTTACTTTTTATAGCCAGTAATGTTTCACTAAATCTTACATGACTGTATACAGTCTGGATTATTTTTCATCCTTCTGCCATTGGACAGGAAAGAAATTACTGGCTCCCATCAGTGTTACTGGCAATCCCCATGTTCTGACATCTGTTCCTTTCCAAACATTTTACCAACCTTGATGAAATGGAGTTCAGTGTTAAAAGCTGACTTGAAGAGGGAAAAAAAGGATGATTAAAAATAACATTGATTAAACACCAGAAGTCATTTCTCAATAACTATCAATGTTTTGATGGCCACTGCGGTTTATTTTTCTTAAGTGTAGATAACTTATAGAAATTTTAATCATGTTTAATCTTTGAATTAAACTGAATTAGTGGCTTCTCATTTTTAAATAGAAGTATAGTGGACTCATTCTAGTCAATTTTAATCAAAGTCTTTGGGCTCTATTCATAAGGAATGTTTTTGGTCTTTCTCAGAGAAATCATGTAATGTGCTTCTCCTGAGCAAATTATACTTTCTCAATTCATTAAGTCTTCTTTATTCCCCAGTTCCCAGGCAAAAGCACACAGCATCTTGGGGGTCAGGACCCACCAGAGGAGGGGCTGGGGGTAGGAGAAGCAGAGGCAGAGTCTGGGCTTGATGTCTGCAGAGCCTCTTTGGGGGCCTTGCGTATAGAATGGTGGGAGCATGCACAGTTTGGGGAAATTGTGGCCCAGGGAAGAATAAAAGGCTCCCCTTCCCCACTTGGGTTACCCAAATGATTTTCAGATTAATTTCCTCCTTTAAATGGCATTCAGATCTCTTCTTGGCCCCCAGCAGAATCAGGGCTTGTAATTCAATTTGTAAACAGTGAGGAAGTCCCACTGTGTGCTGGGCCTCTCACTGAAGACAGAGTTATCAATATATTTCAATCAATTTATCCATATAATATATATTGAGTGCCTGGTATGTGTAGCAATGAGCAAACAGAGAAATTACCCTGATTCCTCTTGAGCCTTTATTCCAGCAACAGAGACAAGGGCATCTCACCATTATTGCCTTCAGGTGCGGGCCACCCTGGGCGGCTTCCCTCCAAGGCACCTTGTCTTCCTGGTCAGGTGGAGTAAAAGGAAACCAGCTTCCACTGTCGTCTGGACACCCATCCACCACGTGTCTCATTTCTCTGCACCGTCTCTTCTGCACATGTGCCCTCCTCCAGGCTCACTGCCTTCTCAGAACTCATTCTTCTCTAAGCACTGAGAAGACTTGGGGTTTGCACTACAATTCCCACCCCCCACATTTGCAGCTCATGATTCTGAAGAAAATCTTTATTTTTGGCTGGGTCTTTGTTGCTGCGTATGGGCTTTCTCTGGTTGTGACAAGCGAGGGCTACTCCTCATTGAGGTTTCCGGGCTTCTCATTGTGGTGGCTTTTCTTATCATGGCTTCAGTAATGGTGGCACGTGGACTGAGTTGCTCCGCAGCGTGTGGAATCTTCCTGGACCAGAGATGCAACCTATCTGTGTTCCTCTGCACTGGTGGGGGATGGGGGGTATTCATAACCAATGGACCACCAGGTGAGTCCTTATGAAGGAAATCTTAATCCAACACCACAAATTCAGAAGACAGAGGGAGTGAGAAATAAAGCCACCTTGGCTCCCAGAGTTCCCCCTCCCCGAAGTTCATCCAAAGTGAATAATGTGCTTTTGGTAACCTTCCTTTTATCTCCCCTTTGCATATACATTTTTCACTGTATGTAATTGCACCCATAATTTAAGATCTTTTCCCTGACGTCACATGATTTGTATTTTGCCAAGATTCCATATCGTTTCTAACCTTCCTTCTTACTGGCTGCTGTTTTCTGTTGAACGGATATTCTGTAATCTATTTCATAGGTTGTTATTGACATTTAAGTTATTTCTGATAGTTCTCTTATGTAAAAACTAATGTATCGAACATCTCTATACAAAAAAAGGTGTTTTTTTCTATATTTCAGATTATTTCCTTAGGCCAGACTCCCAGAGAGGCAAGTCCTGGGCTGGAGGACACCACTCCATTTCTCTGCCCTTTCTTCCAGGTTTCTCTATTTCCTAGAACTTAGTATTCTTGCTGCCTTGGGGACCTTTTGGGCTTCTTTGGCTAGGGGCTGCATGTATCACATTCTTAGTCCTTGGCCAGACCCGCAGGGAGTGTAGCTGTCTTCATAAGCAGCTGCCTTTTTCCTGAAATTCCCTTCTTGGTCCATCTAGTCAGTGCTTTGTAAGTGAAACAATTAGTGTTGGGAGTCCACACTAAATTTTTGGAAGTTTCTGTTTCCTGACACCTGCAAAAATTATGACTCTCCCC
This sequence comes from Bos indicus, assembly GCF_029378745.1. Taxonomy (NCBI): domain Eukaryota; kingdom Metazoa; phylum Chordata; class Mammalia; order Artiodactyla; family Bovidae; genus Bos; species Bos indicus. The sequence continues at coordinate 41,434,765 of NC_091777.1, forward strand.
CTGGCCCTCCATATACACCCCTGCCTGCATCTGAGCCCCTTACTCTCCTTCCCAGAGGGGGGCTTCCAAATGCCTTCAGACCTACAAGTCAAGGCAAAGAGTGACGGTGTTAGAGGATGGAGTTAAGACCACTCTGGTTTGGCTTTTCCCACATCATGTGGCTTCACAGGGCTCCTGCTGGAAGGGCTGGGCACCTGAGAAGAGACATCTCCTGGTTCCTTGAGGGAAGTGTACCGTGTCGGGTCAAGTGGAGGGTCTGAGAGGTTCTCTCCCTCTCACCCATTGATGGAGGGACCAGTCAAAAGAAGCAAAGCCGGGAGCCTGGGGCCCCCTGTGCAACTCTGGTCCACCAGCACTCTATGCTGTTATTCCTGAGAAACCAGGCCACTCGCAGAGCCCACCACCCCCGCTAGAGCTAGGGAGGTACCAAAGGGGTCTCATGGCCACCCCACTGGGATGAGATTTGCTCGTAGAGTCCATGGCTCTACTGCTTGAGGGAGGTGACAGACATGGGGGAGATTCTCTTCTCCACGCAGCTCCGATGTGGCACAAACCTCTTCCCCACCACCCGTCCAGCCTCTCCTGCTTCCTTTCCTCCTCTCCTGTGTCTTCTGTACACACGCCCACCCCTGCCCCCAGGCACTTAACTCTAGTCCAGCAACACTTCCCACCTCCCCTTTGCATCTGGGTTCTCGAGTTGCTAATTCACCCACAATCAATAATTTTTATTCTTTTAAAGAAATTACAGAATATTTCTGAGTGTATGCAGGGAGAGGGGAAAAGCACAGTGTGTGTCGTTTTAGATTTGATGTGTTCTGGATTTAGAAGTGCTGAATAATTCATTCCTGTTTAAAAAATAAACATACTATCTCTATCAGGACTTCACTGGGGGACTTTATAATGAATCGGTTCCAGGGTCGCAGGGTTCTTGGGTTAGACAGCATGAGAAAGAAGCCAGGCACTGTCTGGGGAGAGGCTGTCCTCTTTTCTTTGGCATCATGGCCTTGGCCATGCTTGGAGGGGGCATTGTTGGATCTTACAGGTTTCAGTTCCTTTGAGAGGTTCTCTCCCCTGGCTGGCGTGCAGTCCTGCAAACCATCCAATCCCTCCATTGTTCCACCCATTGCCAGCTATCCTTCCCTCCAATCCCTCCTGTCCTCTGTTCATCCGTTTCTGTGTCTCTCTATCTATCTAACCATCTCCCCTTCCCACTGCTCTCCTCCAACCATCTGCTCATTCCTCTTTCCCTTTGTCTGCTCACTCACTCACTCATCCATCCATTTGCCCCCTCCCCCAAACGTCTTTGCATCCACCCATCCACCCATCCACCCATCCACCCATCCACCCATCCACCCATCCACCCATCCATCCATCCACCCATCCATCCATCCATCCAGTGTGTCATGAGCGTCTACACAGTGCAGATCTCTGGACTCCACAGTGCCTGTATTCTAGCTAGAGATTCAGGCAAGGGAATCACTGACGATAACACACGGTCTTTTTCTGTTGACTGCCCCTCCCTCAACCAAGTCCGAGTCTGTTGCTGCCTATATTGATGTTCCATGTCTTTTCCCATGACATTTCTTCTCTTCTTCCACTCCTTCCTAAAGACTGATGAACGGATTTCTCCCTAATGTGTTAACGGTGAATAATAGTTTTATATGGTACCTTCTAGACCTTTCATGCTACACAGGGAAAGAGGGCCCAAGGAAAGAAACACACCTGCCCAAAATCATCCAGTGAGCGAGACTCGCTGTATGAGTACTCTTGTTCTGGTGCAGCTGTGTGTTAGTCGCTCAGTCGTGTCTGAGTCTTTACGACCCCATGGACTGTAGCCTGCGAGGCTCCTCTGTCCATGGGATTTCCCAGGCAAGAATACTGGAGTGGGTTGCCATTTCCATCTCTGGTTCTAGATTCATCCCTGTCAGCTCCTCAGCCTGGGCAAAATCCCAGAGACATGTTTTCTGGGGTCAGATTTCATGTCTTCCTAACCTGTGGGGAGTGACCACGGCCATGGCAGTGAGGTGTTTGGTGATGTCAGAGTGCACAGGTGCCCGTCTCACTCTCACACTTCACTGCCACTGAAGGACAGAAGATGACTCTAGTCAGATAGGCTCTGGCCCCCACCTGCAGCCGGGTCTCACACTCAGCCTGGACACCTCAGCTAGGTGGGCACTGGGATCTGGGAGGAGGGAGGGGCAGCCAGTATGTGGCCATGACACTGAGCTGGTGGCTATGGAGCTTCTTTGAAGCGTTTCATCTTCCCTGGTGGCTCAGACAGTAAAGAATCCACTTGCAATGCAGGAGACCTGGGCTCGATCCCTGGGTTGGGAAGATCCCCTGGAGAAGGAAATGGCAACCCGCTCCAGTATTCTTGCTTGGAAAATCCCAAGGACGGAGGAGCCTGACAGGCTACAGTCCATAGGGTTGCAAAGACTTGGACACGACTGAGCGACTATACACTAAACTACACTAATCATCTATGCAAGGGAAGATCGGCCTGCTGACACAGCTGTTTTGTTGGGATCCAGAGGCTGCGCTGGGGCTCCAGGAAGACTGAATGTGGAAGCACTCTGGAAGGGTCTCCTGAGAGGCTCAAAGCCTATGTTTCCGTCTTCTTCCGCCACAGACGCCCCAGTGACCTGGGCGGTGAGTGGGCCCAGGGACTTAGAAGCGCCAGGTTTGACACTGCCCATGGAGTTTGATTCTGTGGACTGTGCCCTGGGTGGGAGTGTGACCCAGGAGCCAAGTCCTGGAAAATGCCCAGCCCAGGTGTCACCTGTGTGCAGCCCCAGCCGTGGGCAGCCCCAGGGTGGGGCTTGCTGAGCCCCGGTGGCGGTGCTGGGCTTCCCGGCGGTGCCACGTGTGGGCTGGTGGTGTCACCTCTCCTCTGAGTGGCACATCCTGACTGTGGGCTGAGGCCGGCCTCTCCAGGCTGATTCCACGATTCTCTCTGTGTGCCTGCAGACGGCACTCCACATACCTCGTCTCCCCTCTGCTAAATCACAAACAGAAATTGAACTCGGGGTCACGCATGAAGTCATGAGTGTAAGTTTATTTTTTACATGTGGAGTGTTCTTTATTTACAGCTGAAATCCCCTGAAGATTAAACTTTAAAAAGATTTAATAGTGCTGGGGTCAGACGGTGACCTCTTGCCATGCTCTAGGCAAGCAGGCAAAGCTGAGAACTCGCAGCCTCTTTGAAGAGGCTCGGCCAGGAGGGCGCCCGGTGTGAGAGCAGCGGGCTGGCGCTGACCAGCCAAGCCTGTGGGAGGGGCTGGGGCCGGTGGGGTGGGGTGGGGGGCTGCTATGTGGACTTGGGGGGAGTGGGGGCCCGGAAGCCTGGGCCTGGGCCATGTGGGGAGAACAGGGTGGGCAGGGAGGGGATGCTGACTGGGGCTGGAGCTCTTTGACCAATGGTGTCATTTTGCTCTAGTGAAACAAGTCCCCTCAAGACAGCCTGCTGTGTCCCTAGGGCTTCTTCTAGGGAATCCTCTCAGTTTGGTCTCTGGCAACGTTGTGGGAAGAGGGGCAAGGAGGGTGGTGCTGCCTGTGTGCGAGAAGGTGGCCCGGGGCGCAGGGGTGGAGGGGCACCGCCCCTGCTGTCACACCTAATGGGACTCAGCTGCACGAGCAGCCCTGGGAAGACACATCTTTTTTTTTTTAAAGCTAGGAGATCTTTTTCTTTAAAACCCTTTTTTCCTCCCTCTTGCAATTTTAGCCTCCTGTTCACCAGCAGCCTTTTGTTAAAGGACGTGTTGTTGAAATTGATGCAAGAGAAAGGTGTGCCCCCCCTGGCTGTGGGCACAGAGCTCCAGCCGGGTCCCTGGGATGCAGCAAAACCTGGACCCACAGAGCCCCTGGCTGAATCTGAAGCCGCCCTGGCCAGTGTCGCCCGGCCCGTCAACTTCCTCTGGGAATCCAGGCTCTTCTTGGCATACAGTTATTTTATGAGGAAAGTGGGGTGTTTTCCAGGCCTGCGTTTGATTTTCACTTATAATTATCTCCACATAAGTCTTCAATTTTGGATTTTGAATTGGAGACACATGAACCCGGCTATGCATGTTAAAAGATCAGTGACAAAAATCACATGACATTTGCATGCGGTAATTATTCCCCCAACCTCCTCAGCAGGCTTTGTTTGGAAGTCAAACCTGCGTGCAGTGCATGCCCTTCACTGGAGGGGGACAGGGGGGCTTTCGTGAATTTGGATTTGGGTTTCTTTGTGTTCACGTCTAAGTGAAGCGGGCTTGGTTTCAGACCACACTCTCCTATCGTCGAGACCCTGGGCTCCATCTCTCCCACCTCTGCGGCACATGCTATGAAATTTTTATCCTTGGGGCAGTGTGTTTGCCCTCTGATGGGTGGAACTGGGGCTCCTAATGAGTTCTCAGGGTGGGGGACAGGTTACTGTGACCCTGTGACCTTCCCCCATGCAGTGGGCATCTCAGACTCCTCCACGCCTGCTCTTTCCTCTCACAGATGGGCCGTGGAACCTACCTGTGGGGTTGGTGTGGGTGGAATGAAATAATACCCGTGAGGTGCCTAGCACGGAGCCTGGCATGAAGGCAAGCCCTCTGTGCACAACTATGATGTTAATCGGCAGTGAAATATCAGCTTGGTGGTGGTGGTTTTTGTTGCTATGTCGGGTCCGACTCTTGCGAGCCCATGGGCAGTAGTCTGCCAGGCTCCTCTGTCTGTCGGATTTTGGCTTATCAGAGAACAACTAGATGCCTATGTGTGCCCAGCTCTGCAGACTCCTGGGGAGGTAGAGAAGTATGTGTCCAGTCCCAGTGGACAGAACAAGCCAGCCTGGGGGAGGCTGGAGGGCAGGTCTGAGTCCTGCGTGGGGCTGTGCTCCTGTAACAGCAAAACCTCCGCAGCCTCCCCCTAGCAAGGCACCAAACAAACTCCGGTGCTCTCAGGAGGGGTCTTTGTGCAGCCTGCTCTGCCGTCCCCGGGCCACCCTAGTCTGCACTCAGAGTCACCAGAGTTGCCTGCAGTGGATTCCTTGGCTCTTAGTCATCTGCTAACTCAATAAATGGTGATGCATTATTCGGGGATCCACGCAGCCTCAGCTAATTGCCGAAGTTCCAGAGGAATCGTTTTGTGATGCAAATAGTTGTTGGTACCACATGTGTGCTTTGGAGACGGTCTAATCTGGTGACTCCTCCTATAGGAGGGAGGCATTTGCTGGACCCAGCATGTGCTGAAAGGGACAAGCATGCCTTTCTCTGGAAAAATCATGGCCCGGGCATTTGTGTGGAGAGGAGTTCTTTTTGGATTTCCCTGCTGCTCTTGAAGCCAATATCACCAGGTGTTTGGTGTACTTTGGATCTAGTTTGGTGGCCTTTTAAAATTACGGGCCATCAAGAGCTCCTTAGAGATGCTGGCTGCTTTAATCTTGTTCTTCTCAACCCTACTCCCCCTCCACCCCTCCTCCTTCCCCCTTCCCCCAACAGATAGAATTTGGGAGCATTGTCGAGTGAGAAATGTGAATTAGGATTACAGAGAGGGATGCACTGAGGCAAGGAGGGCTCTTTTGGATCTTGTTAAAATGAATCTATTTTGCAGGCTTGCTATTTAAAAACTGGTATATCGAGAAGGTCAGCAGCTTCTTGTGAGAGACACCTTAGCAGTGGAAGGGCTGGGGCCGGGTCTATCTCAGCCCTCTCAATAGACAAACACCTGTCCTCAAGCACATCTGAGAGCTTGGACCACATACCCGCAAGTAGGCAGAACAGAGCCTTATTGAGAAAAGTCCGAAAGGACTGGAGCAATCAGCTTACAGGGAGTATTTTTGCTTCATAGGAATGTGGTCCTGCTTGCTGAAAATGTATCCTTTGCACAGAAAACACGCATAATCCTAGGCCAACTTTGCCCTTTGAATAAAAAATATGCTTAGTTGGAATTTTGGAGGTGGGGGACTGAGGAATGGAGATGGGGAAGAATCTCTTTCAAGCCTGTTCAACATAATATGTGCTTAAAGACAGAAATTCAAAGGGAGTAATAGTTATAGAGTTCTGCTTTGTAAAGTGGGACAAAGTGATGCAATAAAACATTTGCAAAAGTGATGATTAAATTACATTTAAGAGAGAACCTCATTTATGGCCCTAAAAAGCACTCATTGGAGCTGTCTTTTGGACGGATCTTGGAAGGCCCAGGTCTGGTCAGACAAAAGTCTATTAAGACCCCATCCCCCTGCTTTGCTAAATTCACCTGTGCTGTTTGGTGCGGCTGTAAGTTCTGAGGGTCATGTCAATATTTCCATTAAAATACACACTTTTTAAAAATGGAGATTTATTACTGTGGCAGGATATTTTGCTCTGGGGCATAACTTAACTTACTGGGTCTACACTTGGGAGAGATACTTTCTCTACCAAATTTCTGAAGAAAAATCAAAATCGATTTGGGTATTATTGAACGGTGCTACTTGATTTTCAAAAACTATTGATTGAGCAGAACAGACTAAAGCACTGCAAAATATTTTTTTTTTGAAAAATAGTTTTTGCTGATATTTATCATATCATGACTTAAATGAGATGCTGTATTTGAAAACATACACACACGTGCACAATGTCATGCCTGGTATATAGTAGGCACTCAAAAAATACCGCTTTGGCTGTTACCATGTCAGTACCAGTAGTAAGTTTTCTGAGTTGGGTAAATATTGAGTAATATATTGCATACTTTATTTATCATAATGCCAGGAGGCTCTGGGTGCCCACATGTTAATTATTAATTGTACTAAGTCTGATCCTGGAGAAGTCTGTGGCCAATTGTATGATGTTAACATAAGTTTGGTTTTGTAAGCAGCTTGGACAGAAGTGGCAGAGTTGAGGCAGAAGCCCACTCTTAAGTGATCGATTTCTTGCACCCTGCGTCCTATGGTACAGGCTGGCTGGGGGCTTTAGCTTTGCATCAGCCTCCACTCTTTGAACACAGACCTTGCATTTTCTAGGCTAGGGGAGAATCAGAGGAATTCAGAGGACTCCAGAGGACCCTTGACTTTGGGGTGGGGAAATTGGGAGGCCTGGTTCAAGGCCTTGCTTTTCCCCCAAAGGGATGTAGAGAAGTGACGTTGGGACTCAGGGCCTCGGGCTCCTGTTTCCAGGAGGAAGACTCTAGGGTCCCCCTGTGCCAACATCTGTGCTCCCTGAGGCCATGTCTACAGACCAGCAGCCTGCCCCTTTACTGTGACTGACCCACTCCCAGCCTTTACCCCAGCTGTGGTTCAGATGTCCCTTCCCCAGAAAGGCTTCACCTCCCTCATGGCTTTCTCTCTTTCACCAAAGAAGCAAAAGATGTCAAAAGAAGACAGACCCATAGTTTTCAGTAAAAAAAAAAAAAAAGAGAGAGAGAGAGCTCTATGCTTCTGAGCATGGTTCATTTCAGTCGCACAGTTGTGTCCGACTCTTTCTGACCCCATGGACTGCAGCACGCCAGGCCTCCTTGTCTACCACCAACTCCCAGAGCTTGCTCAAGCTCATGTCCATCGAGTCGGTGATGCCATCCAACCATCTCATCCTCTGTCGTCCCCTTCTCCTCCTGCCTTCAATCTTTCCCAGCATCAAGATCTTTTCAAAGAGTCAGCTCTTCACATCAGGTGGCCAAAGTATCAGAGTTTCAGCTTCAGCATCAGTCCTTCCAATGAATATTCAGACCTGATTTCCTTTAGGATTGACTGGTTTGATTTTCTTGCAGTCCAAGGGACTCTCAAGAGTCTTCTCCAATACCACAGTTCAAAAGCATCAATTCTTCAGTGCTCAGCTTTCTTTATAGTCCAACTCTCACATCCACACACGACTACTGGAAAACCATAGCTTTGACTAGATGGACTTTGTCTAGGTTGATCATAGCTTTTCTTCAAAGGAGCAAGTGTCTTTTAATTTCATGCTGCGGTCACCATCTGCAGTAATTTTGGAGCCCTCCAAAATAAAGTCTCTTACTGTTTCCATTGTTTCCCCAACTATTTGCCATGAAGTGATGCCATGATCTTAGTTTTCTTGAATGTTGAGTTTTCAGCCAACTTTTTCACTCTCTCCTTTCACTTTCATCAAGAGGTTCTTTAGTTCCTCTTCATTTTCTGCCATAAGGGTGGTGTCATCTGCATATCTGAGGTTATTGGTATTTCTCCTGGCTATCTTGAGTTCAGCTTGTGCTTCATCCAGTCCAGCATTTGGCATGATGTACTCTGCATAGAAGTTAAATAAGCAGGGTGACAATATCCAGGCTTGATGTACTCCTTTCCCAATTTGGAACCAGTCCATTGTTTCATGTCCGGTTCTAACTGCTGCTTCTTGACTTACATACAGGTTTCTCAGGAGGCAGGTAAGGTGGTCTGGTATTCCCATCTCTTGAAGGATTTTCCACAGTTTGTTGTGATCCACACAGTCAAAGGCTTTGGCATAGTCAATAAAGCAGAAGTAGATGTTGTTTTGGAATTCTCTTGCTTTTCCTATGATCCAATGGATGTTGGCAATTTGATTTCTGGTTCTTCTTCCTTTTCTAAAATCAGCTTGACATCTGGAAGTTCTCGGTTCATGTACTGTTGAAGCCTTGCTTGGAGAATTTTAAGCATTACTTTGCTAGGATATGAGATGACTACAATTGTGTGGTAGTTTGAACATTCTTTGGCATTGCTTTTCTTTGGGATTGGAATGAAAATTGATGTTTTCCAGTCCTGTGGCCACTGCTGAGTTTTCCAAATCTGCTGGCATATTGAGTGTAGCACTTTCACAGCATCATCTTTTAGGATTTGAAATAGCTCAGCTGGAATTCCATCACCTCTACTAACTTTGTTTGTAGTGATGGTTCCTAAGGTCCATTTGACTTTGCATTCCAGGATGTCTGGCTCTAAGTGAGTGATCACACCATTGTGGTTATCTGGGTCATGAAGATCTTTTTTGTATAGTTCTTCTGTGTATTCTTGACGTCTCTTCTTAATATCTTTTGCTTCTGTTAGGTCCATACCATTTCTGTCCTTTATTGTGCCCATCTTTGCATGAAATGTTCCCTTGGTATCTCTAACTCTCTTGAAGAGATCTCTAGTCTCTCCCATTCTATTGTTTTCCTCTATTTCTTTGCACTGATTACTGAGGAAGGCTTTCTTATCTCTCCTTGCTATTCTTTGGAACTCTGCATTCAGATGGGTACATCTTTCCTTTTCTCCTTTGCCTTTTGCTTCTCTTCTTTTCTCAACTATATGTAAGGCCTCCTCAGACAACCATTTTGCCTTTTTGCATTTCTTTTTCTTGGGGGTGGTTTGATCATCACCTCCTTTACAATGTCATGAGCATATTGTCCATATTCTTCAGGCACTCTATCAGATCTAATCTCTTGAATCTATTTGTCACTTCTATTGTATATTTGTAAAGGATTTGGTTTAGGTCATACCTAAATGGTCTAGTTGCCTGGAGAATCCCAGGGACGGGATTCTCCAGGCTGCCGTCTATGGGGTTGCACGGAGTCGGACACGACTGAAGTGACTTAGCATAGCATAGCAAATGGTCTAGTGGTTTTCCCTACTTTCTTCAATATAAGTCTGAATTTTGCAATAAAAAGTTCACAATCTGAGCCACAGTCAGCTCCCAGTCTTGTTTTTGTTGTCTGTATAGAGCTTCTCCATCTTTGGTTGCAAAGAATATAATCTATCTGATTTTGCTATTGACCATCTGGTGATGTCCATGTGTAGAGTCATCTTGTGTTGTTGGAAGAGGGTGTTTGCTATGACCATTGTGTTCTCTTGGAAAAACCCTGTTAGCCTTTTCCCTCCTTCATTTTATACTCCAAGGCTAAACTTGCCTATTACTCCACATGTCTCTTGACTTCCTACTTTTGCATTCTAGTGACCTATAATGAACATTACATCTTTTTTTTTGTTAGTTCTAGGTCTGGTAGGTCATCATAGAACCATTCAACCTCAGCTTCTTTGGCATTAGTGGTTGGGGCATAGACTTGGATTAATGTGATTTGCCTTGGAATGATTTGCCTTGGAAATGAACAGAAATCATCTGTCATTTTTGAGATTGCACCCAAGAATTGCATTTTGGATTATTTTGTTGACTATGAGGGCTACTCCATTTCTTCTATGGGATTCTTGCCCACAGTAGTAGATATAATGATCATCTGAATTAAATTTGCCCATTCTCGTCCATTTTAGTTCACTGATTCCTAAAATGTCAATGTCCGAGCATGGTAGCAACCAGGCAGAAAAGCAGCTTAGCCAATGAGAAGTGAGTGTTTGGGATTCTAGAACATTTTCTTCCCTGTATGTAGAATCATAATTCTAATGGTCTGAATCAGGCTCAATGATGAGCCTCACTATTTATTTACTTTGTGACACTTTAGTACAAATTATGATTATCCTAACAACCTATGATTATCTTTCCCTTTCCCATAACTTTAAGTCCCATGATGGAAAGGACCAAGTGCACATTCCTCTGTGCTATACCTGAGGATCTCTCTGGTCTACAGGAAGTATTCAATGAGCATTGGTTGAAAGGGAGTGTGCTTCTGTGATCCATGAGGCTCCTCTTCCCGACTAGAACTTCAGTTTCATCTCTAGAGGACATCAGATCCCAGACAAGCAGAAATCTGAAAGTTCCAATGGAGCCCCATTTGGTTCCACGATCTCTCTCCCTCTTGTGAGTCTCCAGAGAAAAGAACTGGGTGAAGAGTTTGTGCCCGCACTGGCTGTCCAGGCAGGGTTTAGCCCCAGTGACCAACAGGGCTGTAGAGCCTCTGGGTAAGAGGCTCCTCTTCTTAATCCTCCTTGTCTGGTGCTATTTCTATCTGAAGCTTTCTGGATTTGCTCATGGTGGCAGGCCTGCTTGATCACCAGGGAAGTGTCCCATTGTCTACCTTCTGTCCTTGTTCCATCAATAGCTTCCACCTTACCTGCCTTGGGCTTCCCTGGTGGCTCAGCTGGTAAAGAATCTGCCTGCAATGCGGGAGACCTGGGTTTGATCCCTGAGTTGGGAAGATCCCTTGGAGAAGGGAACAGCTACATACTCCAGTATTCTGGCCTGGAGAATTCTCTGGACTGTATAGTCCATGGGGTCTCAAAGAGTTGGACACTACTAAGCCACTTGCACTTTCACCTGCCTTGACCTTGACCTCACCCTGAGCTTTACCTGTGAAAGGTCATGGGCACGCCCACCCCTAGCAGGACCCCACTGAGATGGACCACAGACATTTCCTCCCACACACACAAATTAGTGGACTGTGTCTATGTTGACACATCCATTCTCATCCTAATGATATGTTTATTTAACTGATGACTGCTGTCCTCATTAGGGACTCATTGTTGAGCCTGGAATAGTGATTATTTTTGCTGATATTCCTTTTCTGCAAAGATGATTTTTTAAAAAAATCACTCTTTTGGTGTGCTATGAATCCTTAATGAGAATAGTTAAATTTAAAAGAAACCCCCAAACCACCCTTCAGGTTGAAAATAGAAGTGTCTGCACAAGCAGGCTGCTAATCTGCTGATTATTGATGGACACGATCGGTGACAAACCCACAGCTTTCAGTGAAACAAGAGCTCCATGCATCTGAGCTGGGAGCAACCAGCAAAAAGATCAACTGAGCCAATGGAAAGGAAGTGCTTGGGGCTCCAGAACATTGTCTTCCTCTTAAGTAGGAAGCCATGATTCTGACAGGTTGAGTATTAATGATGGCATCCACATTGAACCCAGAGCTGTGTGATTCTTGGGGAGGGATGGAGAAAGATGTTTATAAAAGCTTATTGGCTGAATACCCAGCAAGTCAGATGGAACTTCCTGACCCCTGAAACCTACCTCTTCCCTTTGGAATTCTAATCCAATGCCCGAGTGGAAGGGGGGTTCTTCCCACTTCTCAGATGAGGAGCAAGACCCAGAGAATAGCGGCACTGTGGCTGAGACTGGGGTCAGGGTGTGCTGGTGTGACATCACATGGCTCCCCCCGCGCCCCTGTCTTCTCATCTGGGGACTGAGCCCGTTACAACAGTGATGGTGCTGCAGGGAGCATCTCACGGGTACGTGATGGTGAGGCTGTTGCTCTTCATGATGGGAATCCCAGTGGCCTCGGTCCAGTGACCCGCCTTTACAGGTCTCCAAACAGCACAGGGCTCTGGGGTGGGTGGGAGATGAAGGGGGTGACACATGGAAGCCACAAGAGAACAGGTGTGATCAGAGTCTAGAGGATTTTAGCACAGGTGGGAATGAACTCAGGACCTGATTACTGGTTCCAGTATTAGCCGTGTGACCTTGGACATGGCACTTGTCCTCTTGCAGCCTTAGTTTCTCCACCTTGTACTAGGGGGGTTGGGCATCAAATAAAATAACAGATACCAGGGGCTTAAGGTAAGGTAAGGGAAAGTCGTTCAGTCGTGTCCGACTCTTTGCAACCCCATGGACTGTAGCTTACCAGGCTCCTCCGTCTATGGGATTTTCCAGGCAAGAGTACTGGAGTGGGTTGCCATTTCCTTCTCCAGAGGATCTTCCCAACCCGGGGATCAAACCTTGGTCTCCCTCATTGTAGGCGGATACTTTACTGTCTGAGCCACCAGGGAAGTCCTTGCCAGGGGCTTAGTTACATCTTAAATTCCAATAATGGGAGTTTGTGTGACGCTGCCACTGCCCCCTGTATGTGTGTGACTGGCCTCAAAAGTGTAGCATCTCCTCTCTCCTGGAGGTCTGTGAGCTTCTAGAAGCCTGGCCCCACCCAGTTCCTGCCCCTCTTAACAGCATGACCCAGCCTTGCACCAGACATGAGCATGTGCTAGGTTAATGCTGTGGGAGTCTGGTCCCCTGAGCTGCCCCATTCCTGGCCCACTTCCCAGTACCTGGGCCATCTCTCCCCAGCCTTTTGGGACCTTCTCTCTAGGGCGTCCATCCTTCCCTCAGCTTGCTGAGAGGCTGCAAGTGCTGCTTCCTGTGTGGTTCCCGGTTTACCCTTGTCGTGGACAGCATGTTCCTTGCTGGAGCTGCCTCCAGAGAGTGGGTGGCCTTTAAAATGTTCCTGCATGTTCACTCACCTCCTGGGCTAGGGTGTGGGCTCGATCTCTGTCTTGGTCCCATGTGGGGCCATCCAGCAGCCACTGGGAACCTCCAGCTTCAAGGGCTGACACCCACCCAGCTCTGATTGTTCTCACCAAAGGAATTTCTCCTAAATACAGATTCAGGAGGAGTTCTGAGGCACAGCATGGATGAACCAGGCAAGAGGTGACCCAGCCAGAAGAGTGGGCGGGTCGGCACAGACTGTGTGTCCTAAGCTGGTGTAGGCTTCGACATGAATGTAGGGGAGGGCCCGACCTTGGGGGACTGACAGTGCAGATGGAAAGATCTAGTGCGTGTTTGTTGGTGAATTCCTCATCTGGTCCACCTAGAAGATATCCTCCAAGGGGGCAGGGACCACGTCTGGCTTTCCCTGTTGTTTCTCTGGTGTCTGACACATAGTAGTTGCTCAGTAAACAAACATTTGCTAAATGAATGAATGAATGAATGGGATGCCTGCTCATGGAGTCTAATGGATGCTTAGGAGGGCAAGAGAAGAGAGCACAGGGCAATGCAAGATCAGCTTTGCCAAAGGGATTGTATAAACAATTGCTATTGAAAATCAGCCTGGCCAGGGGCCCTTTCAGGCTTTGGCTGCTGAAGGCTTCTTAGGAGAGATTGCTCAAGCTGATCCTTGCTTTCTGGTTGGCACTTGCAGGCAGAGAAGAGGGAGAAGGGTGTGTGGAAGGTAGGGTGGGATGGGCAAAGGCCTGGAGGCAGAACTGCGGTGTGTCTGGGGACAGCAGGTGGACCCCTGGGGCTGGAGGAAGGGTGTATGCCTGGGAAGGTTTGGGAACCATCTTGGAGAGGTCAGCGGAGGCCAGAATTCACTGGCCCAGACGGGAGAGTTCAACTGTGACCCCTGATGTTATTTTAAGGTGGTGGCTTTTTCATATTTAATTATGAATGAAATTGCATTTGAGGACGGCAGCTGATGACGGTGTGTGGTTGTGCTGTGTGGGCTGCTTTCAAAATAGCTCACCCCAAACTTCATTAGTGATTAGTTCGAGGAAAGTGCAGCCTGACCCGCCAGCATTTTTCATATTGTCTGTGTTCTCAAGGAAGGGCTCTGTCTTCAGGGGCCCTCTTCTAGGCCTTGTTCTTGGAGGCCCTTCCTTGGGGACCTCAGCATTTGGTGGTGGTGGGTAGATCGTTGTCTTGTGTAATTATTCTCCTTTGTCATTCAACTTAGTCCTCTTCCTACTGTTTGAACTTGGAGCACTCCAATGGGACAGTGACAGAAACCCCTGCCTGTGCTCTGAGGGGCAGAGAAGCCAGGGCTGGCGCTGGGTACTCCCAGCCAGGCTGCTTGGCCCACCGAGTTGGGCTGCCGAGCCGAATGGCTGGCGTCCCCATCTCCTGACTTCTCCTAAATATGGTCAGTGTTTGCAGAGGCTCCCACCACCATCTGCATGAACTGGAGCTTTGCGCTTGGCCCCCTCCCTTCCCTGGACTTAGTATAAACCCACATTATAATCGAGATTAGCCTCAGTGAGAAGTACACATGGGTTGGCAACCACAGCAAATCCCAAACAGCGTCTCCAGCGCTGTGATGAGCGTGACATACCAGTGCTGGTCCTGTTTCCTCTTCTGAGATCCTGTTCCTGCTGCTGGCCAGAGACACCGCTGCAGGCCAGTGTGGGGCTTCTCCACCGGAGGGTCCTGGTGCCAGGTCCAGCTTGCCTCCCCCACAGGGGCTCCCCTCTGCTGCTGCCCCTCGTTTGACCTTCAGAAAACTGCCTGACATCTCAGCCTCAGTTTCCTGGTATCTGTATATTGGGAATAAAGTGAATAATAGACATTAAATAACGCATGAAGCTGAGAGAACTTGCCACCCCTGGGCTCCCGGTGAGAGCTCAGGGCCTCCAAGAACAAGGCCTAGAAGACGGCCCCTGAAGACAGAGCCCTTCCTTGACCAGCTCAAGTTCGCTGGTCCCCGTGATGGCCATGACACGGCCAGGGGACAGGGTAGCCTGTGGCTCAAAGAACGGAAGCAAAAGGCCCCCTGAACCGAACCCTGGCTCTGTCATTTCCTGGTTTGCTTGGCCTCGGGCAAACTACTTGATCTTCCTTTGCCTCCATTTCCTCTTATTTGTTCATTTGTTCTTGTTCGAGGGCAGGGCTGATAGCATTTCATGGGGTTGTTGTAAGGATTTGAACTTGGACCGCACCAGGGCGCTCCTGGCCCACAGTGAGCGTTATTCACATGCTAATAAGTGATTGGTTCTTACTGTTTATTATTGAGACTGTTGTATCATTATCATTGTAATCGCATGATCTTGATCACATTGGTTAACCTCTTTGAACCTCAGTTTCCCTGCGATGAGGCAGGAACCCCATGCCCCCTGCAGGTGGCTCTGCTGACCGGTGGGTGGCATGTGTGAGAGCAGGCCTGGGGGCCCTGCCCGTGGGACTCTCTCCCCGGCCGTCCTCCTTCCCCCCGGGCTATGGTGCTCCGTAGCTAAGTAACCCTGGCTGATGTGTAGCTTCTGACGGAGGTGTGCGCGGGGGAACCGTCTGTGCTGCCTCCTCCTTTGGGTGACAGCTGTTTCCAGGCAGATGCCTCCCCCGGGTTCTGGAGCAGTGAAGGAAGGGGAGAGCGTCCCAGATTTAAATTTGGAATGTGCACGGAATCGTGCCAGCCTGCCTCAGAGCCCACAGGGCCTGCGGGCTGGGTGTTCTTCGGGGTCATTGGTGCTCCGGACACTGGGACAGGAGGGCCCAGATGACGGGGTCTGGGTTGGGCTTTTGAAGCCCAAGTGCAGTGGGAACAGCGTGTGGGAAGAGCCGCCAGTCACCCAGCTGAGGAGTCTTGGTCACTGGTCTGCTGGGCGTGGTGCACATGTGAGACTCCATGGGAAATGGACACGCTTTGGGAGGAGCGGGTGAGAGTGGGGACTCAGGCCTGCTTTCCAAGGATCCCCACACCCATGCTCTCGGGTGTCAGGGTGCAGCAGGCACAGGCCTTCGCTCGCCCCTGGGTGGTGGCCTGCTCTTCGAACTGCTGGTCTTCCCAGGGATTCTGGGGAGTCCCTTGGCCATGACAGGCCTCCTGTTAGGACCTGTAAAGCCACTCATAGAGATGGACCCCTTGGGGGAGGGATGCCCTCATGGCAAGTGGCTGTGCAAAGCCTCTGCACCGTAGGGTGACAGGAGGGACAGCTGAAGCCCTGGGGACTGCAGGAACCAGAGACGGAGATGGGGAGGCGACAGCTGTGCCGCAGGCTGGCCACTGAGGGTGAGTGGTGCTGTGGATGTGAAGGCTATCGGCTTCTAGAGGCAGGGTGGTCTGCCCTGGCATCTCCAGCCCCCAGTGTCCTCTTCTCTTCCCTCCAAGATATCAGAGTATGACCCCCAGCTCGAGGATACCCCACACTTGTGAGCTGGAGGACCCTGTGAGGAGGTCCGACATGTGTTTGTCACCCCAGGGAAGGCAGGCAGACTCCCAGCTGTGCCTGCCCTGGCCCTGGCAGCCTGTCCACACCCCTATCCCAGCCCTGGAGGGCCTGCTTTCTAAAGGAGAGCAGTGGGACAGGGAGACCTGGTCCAGCTGGCCTCGGGGGGCTGACAAGCAATGTCTAGCTCTCTGTGAGTCTTTCCTGGGGGAAGCCCGAGAAGCCCCCAGCCTCCAAAGGCACTGTCTCTGGGGGTGGGGCGGGGGGACAGGGGTCAGGTAGCCAGACCAGGAAGTCCAAACCCAGTGGTCACTGTTATTCCTCAGAAGTGGCCTCAGGGGACAGGCTGGTAGGGGTCAGGAGGGCTCCCAGGACACTAGTGTCCCTGATGGGAGACTGCAGTGGGCTGTGCGGTGCTCCCCACGCAGCAGTGAGCTCTGAGCACTGGATCTACGCACTGTCTCTTTCAGTCTCCTCCCCTCATCAGCTCCCAGTGTCTCAGAGAGAAGCCTTTGGGCTGAAAGATAGTTTTTTCCTGCCTCTTCGAGGTGTCTTCACCTGCTCAGGCACCTTTGCACCCCCTTGAACCAGGGCTGAGAGCAGAGTAGAAAGGGCAGTCTCTAAATGATCATCGTTTCATACCTGCATATGTGCACAAAAATAAGCCTGCTTTTTCTTAGTGTGCAATTTGCTGTCTATTTTTAACTAGTATATACAGGGCGCCAAAGAAAATTCGGTGAGGAAGCAAGAGCGTATTGTGGTTGCAGATACACAATCACCGAAGAACCTAAGATAATTGCCGAAATGACATTCTTTAGGAAATGCGAGGCTGTGCGGGTTCCTCCTGCAACAGGCATCCTGTGCGTTTTCTGTCCCTTCTCCTCGGCCGCCGCACACTTAATTCCGTTCCAGCCATGTCAGGAAGACTTGAGAGAGAAAAAAAAAATCCCACCATTAAAGACGTGCTCTTTGTTTTTTCAATCTGTGACCCCAGCAATCTCTTTAGCAAGCCATGGTTCAGTGAACTGGCACACAGCAGCCGTTCAGCAGTGGAAAAATCATAAAACAGATGGAAGCTTTACATTTTTGTTTAGTTTTTAAGAGCAGTTTTTATAACATCGCTTAAAACCATTCTGATGCATCATACTGTTTACACTCGAAGCTTTGTAGCTAAGATGTTTACAGTATGGAGAATGTTTTAAGATATTTTATAGTTATGATATTTAGATAATTGGCAAGAAAAAAAATAGTTTGTTGAGATTGCAGTGATGTTGGTAATCGTGAAGTAACTTATGAGTCTCAATAAATATGTCCAGTTTGGTGGAAAGTACAAACTCAGTTAAAACAAAACAACACAAGAGGGAATATCTTTTTAGTGAAATCATTTCCTTTTCTTAATCAAAAGATGACAGGCGGGGCCTTAGAACTCCCATCTGTGCGGCACCACACTACAGCCCCGAGCGCGGCTCTCCTTTTGTGATTGATAGCTGCTCCACATTGGCCATCGCTCTTGCACGAGTTCATGCAAACACCAAAGTTAATAAAGTTCAGTTTAGCAGGCCACCTTCAAATAAACCCAGAACAAACCCCCACATATCTTTGTGCAGTGGAACTTGCAGAGGGTTTTTTTTTTCCTTTTTTTTAATGTCAAAGAATTTATGCAGAGCTAGGATTTGGAACTCTTTTTTTTTTTTAACTGCCCCAAAATGGCATTAATCAAAAACAATAACTCCTTTTAACTTTTCTAAGTGCTCTAAAGGAAAGTATGAAATAATCTGCGTGTGGGCCACAAATGTGGAGAATGCAAACATTTCACAATAAACATGTTTAAATGAAAGTCCCTGGCAAGATAGTCTGAAAGATAGTACATGCTGGGTTAATTAATGCATACTCATAAAAATAAACCTCACTTTTAAGATTCAACCAATAAAAATCATTAGCATATTTGGATCAGATGACTTTATGTATACATTGAACTTCTCTGTGGCAAACGGTCCTTGGAACGCCTGGAAACAGACTCCAGTTTGAAGTCCAGACTCCGTTTCTATCTGCTTTTTGTGTTTCCAATACAGTGATACAATGATTTATTCTGGTTTTATCTGTTATACCTGCAATTGATCTGCTGGTGATGGGATTAAATTTATCATTTCAGATGAATAAATCATAGTTAGATAGCCAGAAAAATGTTTAGTTGCATAAAAATGCCTATTGTTTGCTTACAACACATGACGTCTGATTTTCACTATAATCAAATTACTACAGTGCATTATTTTTACTCCAAGATGTTGATTTTTTGCTATCTTAAATTGCATCATTTTGGCCTATTCACAAATGCTATCTTTAAAAAAATATTTTCCTGAAATCATACATTCAAACAAATGTTGACTTTGGGTTGTGGATTATGCAGTGTTCTGAGGTTTTGTTAAATTAGAAATCACATAATTTTCTAAGCCTAATTACAGTACAGAAGATTCTGGTTTTATATTGTGCTTTTTGTACAGGAAAAGACAAACTGCTATAGAGACTGCTTTGGTATGAAACTAACAGTAAAACCAAACTCATTTTAAAAGAACTGAGATTGGAATTCATAAACTCAGTAGAAGTTAAGTTGTAACTACCCAGACAGTGAAATTCTGAACCTAAGATAATGCCACATTTCAAATCCTTATGAAAATAAAAACAACCCAACAAAAATTATTGAGGAAAAAACTCCAGCATGAGTTTAATTTTATCCAACTTTATTGGCAGCTTATTTTGAACTAATGTGCAATAAAGTTGCCAAGCAGAACAATTGAAAGAAATGAGAAAAAACATTTTTTTGTTGTTTCCTTACACTGTTTGTTTTAATAAAGTCTGTAGAGCAGTAAACACCTGAATCATGACTTGGTTTGGGGTTAGCCAGAGAGCTTTAGGACTTATCAGTGCTGCTGTGATTAGCGAGTTCACAAAAGGGCAGGCGCTGGGCCGTCCACTTCAGCGAGTTCCATGGCAGCTGTCCCTGAGTCTGCTCTATCTCCTGCCCCCATGGGGACCGATGGGGGCCCTGGCGTAGGCCCTTCTATGGTAGCATCATCCTAGCTCCCCGTGAGTAAGATAAGTACCCACTCCTAAGGAAGCGCCTTTCACATGAATGTTTCTGGAAAAAGGGCTTGCAAGTCCAAGGGATCCAGCTGATTGTAAACAGTGTCGGCTTCATACCCTCATTTTGTTCCAGAGACTCAACATTGCCTTTTTAGAGAGCATGTGTTTATGCCTACAAAACCAACCTCTGTGTGTATGGATGTTTGTCCTGAAGCCACACCTAGTGATTCCTGGGGTGGGGGAGCATCTCTCTCTGAGACGGGTCACAAGCTCTGTTTACCGAGGTTCACAAGCTTCTCAGTCCCTCCCCCATCCAGGACAGGGGGCTGGGCCTGGGGACGCTCCCATTTGGAGGGCTGCCTGCAAGAAGACCTTTACCTGGGAAGGCCCAGGGCCCATCTGGAATTGGTGGGAGGAGGTGATATGCACAGAGAGTTGCTGACTGGGGGTCCCAGAGCACCTCCACAACCTCTGGACAGTGGGATTAAAATCCAACATGCATATGTCATTTCTGCCTGGGAGAAGTCCCAGAGTGTCCATCAGATTTTTGAGGAAGTGCCTTTCTTATTGGGGACTTGCATAGTGGCTCAGATGGTAAAGAATCTGCCTGCAAAGCAGGAGACCTGTGTTCAATCCCAGGTTGGGAAGATTCCCCTAGAGAAGGGAATGGCTATGCACTCCATTATCCTTTCTTACTAGGATCTGAGAAACAGATAAACTTAGATGTAAAATCTAAGAGATGCTAACCTATTCTTGGAGAAACTGGGTGCTGCTTCAGGACAGATACAAACGTCTGCTCCTGGGAAAGTCTTGACCGCAGGACATGGGGATATAGGGGAGAAACAAGAGGTGGTCACTCCCAAGTGCATCACACAAAGTACAGCTGTCTCAGTACTTTTTAGGGTGATGTGTTGAGGGGACGGCTGTGATGGGCACAGGCCACAGGTGTTGGGGGAGGGACCTGAGGCCTGCAGTGGGAGGAGCCGTCTAAGGTTGGGGCCCTCCCTGGGCCATCTCTCTGGCCTCCCTTCCTCTGGCCTGTCCCCAGTAATGGGACTTGGATACAGCCGTGGCCTGTCCCAGTGGCTGTTTCGGGGACCCTGCATGTACCTCCTTTGCTCCCTCTTTGTACTCACACTGGGCCTTATGTCTTGGGAATTGTCAGCTTCTGTGGCTCACCTCCTGCTACCAGCACCTGCCGTCGAAGCCGCTTGCTGAATGGGTCTCTCTCCTGGGCCAAAGTAGAGGGGGAGGGCTGTTTTTTAGCCCAGGGTGGGCTTGCAGTGGCCTCAGAGGCTCAAGTTCCCTGTGGCCAGGAGGTCCTTTGGAGACTCCTGTGTTCAATCCCCGCATAGGACCATTGGGAGAGTCAAGGCTGGAAGGGAAGAGACTCTGAGGTCAGACACTAAGCAAGTGGCAGGGCTGGGTGAGGACAGGCTGTGGGTGCCTAGCCCCGTGACCTTGCCCCTGCGTCACCTTCCTCCTCTAGCTCAGCGTGTGTGAGCCAACGTTCTGTGGGAGACATGTAAAGAGGTGGCCGGCTCTGTACGATTTCACCTCCTGCTGGCTTATCTTCAGTATAACAGCAGCAGCAACAGGTAACTACTTCCAGGCACATGCGGGCAATTAATTAATTACTAATCATTTCATTTAATTAATTCTTATGACAACCTTATGAGGTGGATACTACTTTAACCCCCATTTTACGGATGAGGAAACTGGGGCTCAAGTCCATAGTCAGAAGTGCAGTGGAGGAGCAGGCTGCCCACCAGGCTGCTCACCGCTGGGTCAGTGCTTTCAGCTCCCCACCCTGCACTGTCCCCAACACCAAGAGATGACTTCAGACGCAACATGCCTGATCATTTTTTTCTTTGATATGGTTAGATATTTATTTTACATAATGTGATGGAGAATAATATTGTTTTTGATTTATGGCAGTGTTATATAAAATTTCCATTAAAAACAAATCTGTGAGTTAATTTCAAGAAAAATCCTACTTAGTTAATGGCACAGGTATAAGCAGATATTGCAATGAGGTGAAGGTGGGGTACAAATGATGAAAATGTGGGCCACATTGTCCCCAGTCTAGTTAGGGTGGGAGGAAAATGTAGTCACTCCCCATTTAGAAATTTCATTCTGGGAGATGGCCTCTGATAATGGCTAAAGGCCAGTTTGTTCAAGGGAGAGTCTTAGATGTTTGTTTTTCTTGACTTGTGTGTCAGATAGGAGCTCTTTACTCACTAGTAAGACTTATGGATCCAGGAAGCCTATGGTCTTGCTCAAGGGTCATGCCTGGGTCTGAGTCTACTTGCCTCAGTGGGGACTGGCCTCTAGCTTAGAATCAGTGGCAGGACTGGAAGCAGAAGAGAGGAAAGGGCAGCTAACTGGGGCTGGAAGACCATCAGTGTGGAAAGAAAGACATCTCTTCTAGTTCCTATGTAAATACCAGTCTGCCCAGGTGTGGATAACTGTACTGGAGTTGGCATATGGTTCTGCCGGCATCCAGGGCATGTCCTTCAAGCCACTATGAGTGCTGCCACAGAATTAACTCTTTCCGGGCTATCAGGAAGTCTCCAATCCAATGCTTCTCAAATTGGCTTCCATGGGACCCCAGGGGTTCCAAGAAGAACCTTGGGAATTCTCCCAAGAAGGGGGAGAACTCAGAGCTGTCTCTTGCAGGGTTGGCTAGAGGAGCTGCTTTTATCAGCTCACATGTGGTTGGTCAGATTTCCCTGGAAAAGGAATCTGCCAGAAAAATACTGAAAAACCATGATTTAGACCAAGTACTTAGTTCCGTGGATGGGAAACCAAATTCCACAGAAGAGCAAAGATCACAAAGATTGACTCTCTCCAGTGATTTTAAATAGAAAACATCTTTATTTATGCAGATAAGTGGAGCTTGGAAGAAGAAATAAAATATTAATATACACTTGAAAGGAGTCATGAGGGTTCCTATGGTGCAGTCCCCTGCTTCCGGGAGCCTGGCCACCAGCACATTTGGTAGAGATGGATGTCCACCTGGGAATAAGTTCTCCATGGGCAGGGGACCCAGGACTCACAGGGCAGAGCAGCTCAACAATATCAGACTGTGATGGCTGTTAGTTGAGTGGTGACTAGGAGCCAAATCCTGGGCTAAGCACTTTCAGATGTATTATCTCCATTTTAAAGATGAATAAGTGGAGACTTGGGTGATGATGTGAATTCTCAGTTTCATTGCTGGGCCTTACTGGGCTATCATCTAGGGTCTGTGCTCCTGATGCTGCAGCTTCTGCGTTCCGGGGGGCATCCATCAGTGTCTAGCAGGTTCAGGATTGCGTCAAAGCCGGTTGCCTCATAATCAGAAGCACCTGATTGAGCCCTTTCACCCTGAGGGTCCAGACAGGAGGCAGGAATGTTTGTCTTGCTTATCCTGAGTCTGTGGTGGCTTATGCAAAATCCTATTGGCTGCCCACAGGGTTTTCTAGGAATTTGTGTTCTTTGAGATACAAGAAGGAAGCCAAGGATGGGTCCAAACACTTTGATAATAAATCAGACCTTGTTTACTATTTCTTCTCTTCTATCTTACATCAACCTAGTCATGCTATAAGAGCTCATGTATATCCTTGTTCATTAAAAAGATATCAGTGGTATTCTTCCATTCATTCATAAGGCATTTTTTTCATTTACATGCACATTTTTGAATTGACATATTAGTTCATGCATTATTACTTTTTACACTTTGCCAATCATCATTCTATCTCTCCATCTATTCACTCATGCCTGTATGCATTCATTCACTTATTCACCTATTTCTTTATGTGTGCATTTGTCATTTCATTCATTCATTTTACCCTTTCAACAAATAAAGCACTTTGAAGTTAATTAAATTCTCTGGAGAAATATGGACTAGTTTAACCATACCCAGGGAAGACTCTGGGCATCTTTCTCATTGTTGGGTATAGAGGCACATGTTATTGCTGTTCAGTTGCTCAGTTGTGTTCAACTCTTTATGACCCCATGGACTATAGAACTCCAGGCTTCCCTGTCCTTCACTATCTCCTGGAGCTTGTGCAAACTTATGTCCATTGAGTTGATGATGCCATCCAACCATCTCATCCTCTGTTGTCCCTTTCTCCTCCTGCCTTCAATCTTTCCCAGCATCAGTGTCTTTTCCAGTGAGTCAGTTCTTTGCATCAGGTGGTCAAAGTATTGGAGCTTCAGTTTTAGCATCAGTCCTTCCAATGAATATTCAGGGTTAATTTCCTTTAGGGTTGACTGGTTTGATCTCTTTGCTGTCTAAGGGACTCTCAAGAGTCTTCTTCAGCACTACAATTCAAAAGCACCAATTCTTCAGTGCTCAGCCTTCTCTATGGTCCAACTCTCACATCCATACATAACTACTGGAAAAACCATAGCTTTGACTATATGGACCTCTGTTGGCAAAGTGATGTCTCTGCTTTTTAATATGCTGTCTAGGTTTGTCATAGCTTTCCTTCCAAGGAGCAAGCGTCTTTTAATTTTATGGCTGCAGTCACTGTCTGCAGTGATTTTGGAACTCAAGGAAATAAAGTCTGTCACTGTTTCCATTGTTTCCCCATCTATTTGCCATGAAGTGATGGGACAGGATGCCATGATCTTAGTTTTTTGAATGTTGAGTTTTAAGCCAACTTTTTCACTCTCCTCTTTCACCCTCATCAAGAGGTTCTTTAGTCCCTCTTCTCTTTCTGCCATGTAGAGGTACCTGAAGTTGGATAAATAGTGCCAGGCCCCCTGAAAGAGAATTACTGGCCCGTGAGAGGCACAGGCTAATGCCATCTACTCTGACCATAGGATCTAAATGTCACTTAAGTGCTGCAGTCTTGGAATCTTTCCTCCCCAAGACTTCCCAATGACCTGAGAATACTAGGGGCCCCCCAGACCTTGTCAATAAGTCTTGTGACCCCAAGTGATCCTTGAGTTGCTCCTGCGATGTGAGAACTGGCAGCATGCCCCATGGGGAAGCAGAAGATGGTTGAGTGTAGGAACCGGGGCTGTAATTCGAGAGTTTGGAAAGGAGAGGTTCCCTGTCCAGATGGGGCATGCATGGAGTGGGCAGGAGATGCAGCGAAGGGCATAGTGGGAGTGAAAAGTAACAAGAGTCTTTCAGGACTGTGTTTCCTTTGCCTCCTCCACCAGAGTTTCCATCTGTTTTCTTTCTTTTTTTTTTTTGAACCTCACATTATCCCTGAAAGATAGGCAGCACGAATGCTATGACGCTTATTTTAAGATTCTGGATTTGAAAGTATAGAACCACAAAACATAGTCAAAGATAAGGTGTGAGTCCTAGCAATAGTAGTAACATTGACCTCGAGCCAGGCTAAGAACGAGAATGTTTTACACCTGGACACGAAGTATTTGGGGAAGGACCTGCCTCCACCAGATAAGTGAGGATTAGAAATCACTTTTCCATCAAGCTCTGAGTTGGTGTCGGGAATATAGATTAATTGCTTCCATGGCTTAAATGTGAACTTCTCTTGGTTTGTTGAGATGGTCATTTGCTCTTGCACTCAGCCTTCCTTATTTTACATGACTCCCAATGCATATACATGCCCTTTCTGCTTTCCAGACTGTGTTTTAAGTGTCTGGCTGCAAGGAAGGACGCTTTTGTTAAGTAGAGCATCGACCAGTACCAGTTGGCTCTAGATGGTGTGTTGAGCCTTAACTGCTCTATGAATACTTTCCTCTCTGATGGAAGGTGGCAT